>NW_024871396.1:237500-240000 GCF_019054845.1 Dipodomys spectabilis | reverse complement strand
ATACCCCTAACCCTAACCCTAATCTTAACACTGACCCTCACCCTCACCCTAACCCTAACCCTAACCCTTAACCTCACTCTCACCTTAACCCTCACATTCACCCTAAACCTCACCCTAACCCTACGCCTACCCCTCTCCCTAACCCTCACATTAACGCTAACCCTAACCCTAACCCCAACCCTAACCCTACCCCTAACTCTCAACCTCACACTAACCCTAAACCTAACCTTCACCCTCATCCTAACCCTAATCCTCACCCACACCCTAACCGTCTAACTCACCTGAAGCCTCTCCCTCACCCGAACCCTCATCCTCACCCTAAATCTCACCCTAAACATCACCCAAACCCTAACCCTCACCCTAACCCTAAACTTAACCCTCATCCTCACCCTAACCCTCACCCTAACCCTTATCCTCACCCTAACCCTAACCCTAACCCTAACCCTAACCCTAACCCTAACCCTAACCCTAACCCTGACCCTAACCCTAACCCTAACCCTAACCCTAACCCTAACCCTGACCCTGACCCTGACCCTGACCCTGACCCTGACCCTGACCCTGACCCTGACCCTGACCCTGACCCTGACCCTGACCCTAACCCTAACCCTAACCCTAACCCTGACCCTAACCCTAACCCTAACCCTAACCCTAACCCTAACCCTGACCCTAAGCCTAACCCTAACCCTAACCCTAACCCTAACCGTAACCCTCACTCTGACCCTCACGCTAACACTCACCCTAACCCTAACCCTAAACCTTATCCTCACCTTAACCCTCACCCTAACCCTTACCCTCATCCTTTCCCTAACCCTAACCCTCACCCTCACCCTAACCCTAACCCAAACAATAACCCTAATGATCATCCTAACCCTAACCCTCACACTCACCCAAACCCAAACCTTAACCGTAACCCTCACCTTCACCCTCAACCTAAACCTCAACCTCACCCTCATCCTAACCCTCACCCTCACCCTAAACATCAACCTAACCGTAACCCTCTAAACCAAACCCTAACTCTAACCCTAACCTTCACCCTAACCCTAAACTTACCTCTCACCCTAACCCTCACCCTAACCCTAACCCTAAACTTTCCCTAACGCTAACCCTAACATTAACCCTCACCCTCATACTAAACATCACTCTAACGCTAACCCTCACCCTAACCCTAACCCTAAGCCTCATCCTAACCCTACCCCTCAACTTAACCTTCACCCTCCCCTAATCCTCACCCTAACTCTAACCCTAACCCTTACCTAAACAAAACCCTCACCCACACCCTCAACTTAACCCTCACCATAACCCTTACCTCACCCTAAACCTAACTCTAACCCTCAGCCTAAACCTAACCCTCACCCTAACCCTAAACCTACCCCTCACGCTAACCCTCATCCGAACCCTCACCCTAAACCTAACCCTCACCCTAAACCTAACCCTAACCCTCAACCTCACCGTAACACTCACCGTCACCCTAACACTCAACCTAACCCAAACCCTCACCCACACCCTAACCATCACACTCACCCGAACCCTAAACCTTACCCTAACCCTAAACCTCACCCTAAACATCACCCTAACCCTAACCTTCACCCTCACCCTCACCCTCACAATAAACATCAACTTAACCCTACATCTCAGCCTAACCCTAACCCTCTACCTGACCCTAAACCTCACCCTGACCCTCACCCTAACCCTAACCCTAACCCTAACCCTCACCGTAAACCTTACCCTTAACCTAACCCTCAACCTAAACCTAACCCTCACCCTAAACCTAACCCTCACACTAACCTTAACCCTAACCCTCACCCTCACCCTCTCAATACCCCTAACCCTAACCCTAATCTTAACACTGACCCTCACCCTCACCCTAACCCTAACCCTAACCCTTAACCTCACTCTCACCTTAACCCTCACATTCACCCTAAACCTCACCCTAACCCTACGCCTACCCCTCTCCCTAACCCTCACATTAACGCTAACCCTAACCCTAACCCCAACCCTAACCCTACCCCTAACTCTCAACCTCACACTAACCCTAAACCTAACCTTCACCCTCATCCTAACCCTAATCCTCACCCACACCCTAACCGTCTAACTCACCTGAAGCCTCTCCCTCACCCGAACCCTCATCCTCACCCTAAATCTCACCCTAAACATCACCCAAACCCTAACCCTCACCCTAACCCTAAACTTAACCCTCATCCTCACCCTAACCCTCACCCTAACCCTTATCCTCACCCTAACCCTAACCCTAACCCTAACCCTAACCCTAACCCTAACCCTAACCCTGACCCTAACCCTAACCCTAACCCTAACCCTAACCCTAACCCTGACCCTGACCCTGACCCTGACCCTGACCCTGACCCTGACCCTGACCCTGACCCTGACCCTGACCCTGACCCTGACCCTAACCCTAACCCTAACCCTAACCCTGACCCTAACCCTAACCCTAACCCTAACCCTAACCCTAACCCTAACCCTGACCCTAAGCCTAACCCTAACC
>NW_024871396.1:222500-225000 GCF_019054845.1 Dipodomys spectabilis | reverse complement strand
TAACCCTCAGCCTAAACCTAACCCTCACCCTAACCCTAAACCTACCCCTCACGCTAACCCTCATCCGAACCCTCACCCTAAACCTAACCCTCACCCTAAACCTAACCCTAACCCTCAACCTCACCGTAACACTCACCGTCACCCTAACACTCAACCTAACCCAAACCCTCACCCACACCCTAACCATCACACTCACCCGAACCCTAAACCTTACCCTAACCCTAAACCTCACCCTAAACATCACCCTAACCCTAACCTTCACCCTCACCCTCACCCTCACAATAAACATCAACTTAACCCTACATCTCAGCCTAACCCTAACCCTCTACCTGACCCTAAACCTCACCCTGACCCTCACCCTAACCCTAACCCTAACCCTAACCCTCACCGTAAACCTTACCCTTAACCTAACCCTCAACCTAAACCTAACCCTCACCCTAAACCTAACCCTCACACTAACCTTAACCCTAACCCTCACCCTCACCCTCTCAATACCCCTAACCCTAACCCTAATCTTAACACTGACCCTCACCCTCACCCTAACCCTAACCCTAACCCTTAACCTCACTCTCACCTTAACCCTCACATTCACCCTAAACCTCACCCTAACCCTACGCCTACCCCTCTCCCTAACCCTCACATTAACGCTAACCCTAACCCCAACCCTAACCCTACCCCTAACTCTCAACCTCACACTAACCCTAAACCTAACCTTCACCCTCATCCTAACCCTAATCCTCACCCACACCCTAACCGTCTAACTCACCTGAAGCCTCTCCCTCACCCGAACCCTCATCCTCACCCTAAATCTCACCCTAAACATCACCCAAACCCTAACCCTCACCCTAACCCTAAACTTAACCCTCATCCTCACCCTAACCCTCACCCTAACCCTTATCCTCACCCTAACCCTAACCCTAACCCTAACCCTAACCCTAACCCTAACCCTAACCCTAACCCTAACCCTAACCCTAACCCTAACCCTAACCCTAACCCTAACCCTAACCCTAACCCTAACCCTCACCCTCTCAATACCCCTAACCCTAACCCTAATCTTAACACTGACCCTCACCCTCACCCTAACCCTAACCCTAACCCTTAACCTCACTCTCACCTTAACCCTCACATTCACCCTAAACCTCACCCTAACCCTACGCCTACCCCTCTCCCTAACCCTCACATTAACGCTAACCCTAACCCTAACCCCAACCCTAACCCTACCCCTAACTCTCAACCTCACACTAACCCTAAACCTAACCTTCACCCTCATCCTAACCCTAATCCTCACCCACACCCTAACCCTCAAACTCACCTGAAGCCTCTCCCTCACCCGAACCCTCATCCTCACCCTAAATCTCACCCTAAACATCACCCAAACCCTAACCCTCACCCTAACCCTAAACTTAACCCTCATCCTCACCCTAACCCTCACCCTAACCCTTATCCTCACCCTAACCCTAACCCTAACCCTAACCCTAACCCTAACCCTAACCCTAACCCTAACCATAACCCTGACCCTAACCCTAACCCTAACCCTAACCCTAACCCTAACCCTAACCCTGACCCTAACCCTGACCCTGACCCTGACCCTGACCCTGACCCTGACCCTGACCCTGACCCTGACCCTGACCCTGACCCTGACCCTAACCCTAACCCTAACCCTAACCCTGACCCTAACCCTAACCCTAACCCTAACCCTAACCCTAACCCTAACCCTGACCCTAAGCCTAACCCTAACCCTAACCCTAACCCTAACCGTAACCCTCACTCTGACCCTCACGCTAACACTCACCCTAACCCTAACCCTAAACCTTATCCTCACCTTAACCCTCACCCTAACCCTTACCCTCATCCTTTCCCTAACCCTAACCCTCACCCTCACCCTAACCCTAACCCAAACAATAACCCTAATGATCATCCTAACCCTAACCCTCACACTCACCCAAACCCAAACCTTAACCGTAACCCTCACCTTCACCCTCAACCTAAACCTCAACCTCACCCTCATCCTAACCCTCACCCTCACCCTAAACATCAACCTAACCGTAACCCTCTAAACCAAACCCTAACTCTAACCCTAACCTTCACCCTAACCCTAAACTTACCTCTCACCCTAACCCTCACCCTAACCCTAACCCTAAACTTTCCCTAACGCTAACCCTAACATTAACCCTCACCCTCATACTAAACATCACTCTAACGCTAACCCTCACCCTAACCCTAACCCTAAGCCTCATCCTAACCCTACCCCTCAACTTAACCTTCACCCTCCCCTAATCCTCACCCTAACTCTAACCCTAACCCTTACCTAAACAAAACCCTCACCCACACCCTCAACTTAACCCTCACCATAACCCTTACCTCACCCTAAACCTAACTCTAACCCTCAGCCTAAACCTAACCCTCACCCTAACCCTAAACCTACCCCTCACGCTAACCCTCATCCGAACCCTCACCCTAAACCTAACCCTCACCCTAAACCTAACCCTAACCCTCAACC
>NW_024871396.1:202500-217500 GCF_019054845.1 Dipodomys spectabilis | reverse complement strand
TCTAAACCAAACCCTAACTCTAACCCTAACCTTCACCCTAACCCTAAACTTACCTCTCACCCTAACCCTCACCCTAACCCTAACCCTAAACTTTCCCTAACGCTAACCCTAACATTAACCCTCACCCTCATACTAAACATCACTCTAACGCTAACCCTCACCCTAACCCTAACCCTAAGCCTCATCCTAACCCTACCCCTCAACTTAACCTTCACCCTCCCCTAATCCTCACCCTAACTCTAACCCTAACCCTTACCTAAACAAAACCCTCACCCACACCCTCAACTTAACCCTCACCATAACCCTTACCTCACCCTAAACCTAACTCTAACCCTCAGCCTAAACCTAACCCTCACCCTAACCCTAAACCTACCCCTCACGCTAACCCTCATCCGAACCCTCACCCTAAACCTAACCCTCACCCTAAACCTAACCCTAACCCTCAACCTCACCGTAACACTCACCGTCACCCTAACACTCAACCTAACCCAAACCCTCACCCACACCCTAACCATCACACTCACCCGAACCCTAAACCTTACCCTAACCCTAAACCTCACCCTAAACATCACCCTAACCCTAACCTTCACCCTCACCCTCACCCTCACAATAAACATCAACTTAACCCTACATCTCAGCCTAACCCTAACCCTCTACCTGACCCTAAACCTCACCCTGACCCTCACCCTAACCCTAACCCTAACCCTAACCCTCACCGTAAACCTTACCCTTAACCTAACCCTCAACCTAAACCTAACCCTCACCCTAAACCTAACCCTCACACTAACCTTAACCCTAACCCTCACCCTCACCCTCTCAATACCCCTAACCCTAACCCTAATCTTAACACTGACCCTCACCCTCACCCTAACCCTAACCCTAACCCTTAACCTCACTCTCACCTTAACCCTCACATTCACCCTAAACCTCACCCTAACCCTACGCCTACCCCTCTCCCTAACCCTCACATTAACGCTAACCCTAACCCTAACCCCAACCCTAACCCTACCCCTAACTCTCAACCTCACACTAACCCTAAACCTAACCTTCACCCTCATCCTAACCCTAATCCTCACCCACACCCTAACCGTCTAACTCACCTGAAGCCTCTCCCTCACCCGAACCCTCATCCTCACCCTAAATCTCACCCTAAACATCACCCAAACCCTAACCCTCACCCTAACCCTAAACTTAACCCTCATCCTCACCCTAACCCTCACCCTAACCCTTATCCTCACCCTAACCCTAACCCTAACCCTAACCCTAACCCTAACCCTAACCCTAACCCTGACCCTAACCCTAACCCTAACCCTAACCCTAACCCTAACCCTGACCCTGACCCTGACCCTGACCCTGACCCTGACCCTGACCCTGACCCTGACCCTGACCCTGACCCTAACCCTAACCCTAACCCTAACCCTGACCCTAACCCTAACCCTAACCCTAACCCTAACCCTAACCCTAACCCTGACCCTAAGCCTAACCCTAACCCTAACCCTAACCCTAACCGTAACCCTCACTCTGACCCTCACGCTAACACTCACCCTAACCCTAACCCTAAACCTTATCCTCACCTTAACCCTCACCCTAACCCTTACCCTCATCCTTTCCCTAACCCTAACCCTCACCCTCACCCTAACCCTAACCCAAACAATAACCCTAATGATCATCCTAACCCTAACCCTCACACTCACCCAAACCCAAACCTTAACCGTAACCCTCACCTTCACCCTCAACCTAAACCTCAACCTCACCCTCATCCTAACCCTCACCCTCACCCTAAACATCAACCTAACCGTAACCCTCTAAACCAAACCCTAACTCTAACCCTAACCTTCACCCTAACCCTAAACTTACCTCTCACCCTAACCCTCACCCTAACCCTAACCCTAAACTTTCCCTAACGCTAACCCTAACATTAACCCTCACCCTCATACTAAACATCACTCTAACGCTAACCCTCACCCTAACCCTAACCCTAAGCCTCATCCTAACCCTACCCCTCAACTTAACCTTCACCCTCCCCTAATCCTCACCCTAACTCTAACCCTAACCCTTACCTAAACAAAACCCTCACCCACACCCTCAACTTAACCCTCACCATAACCCTTACCTCACCCTAAACCTAACTCTAACCCTCAGCCTAAACCTAACCCTCACCCTAACCCTAAACCTACCCCTCACGCTAACCCTCATCCGAACCCTCACCCTAAACCTAACCCTCACCCTAAACCTAACCCTAACCCTCAACCTCACCGTAACACTCACCGTCACCCTAACACTCAACCTAACCCAAACCCTCACCCACACCCTAACCATCACACTCACCCGAACCCTAAACCTTACCCTAACCCTAAACCTCACCCTAAACATCACCCTAACCCTAACCTTCACCCTCACCCTCACCCTCACAATAAACATCAACTTAACCCTACATCTCAGCCTAACCCTAACCCTCTACCTGACCCTAAACCTCACCCTGACCCTCACCCTAACCCTAACCCTAACCCTAACCCTCACCGTAAACCTTACCCTTAACCTAACCCTCAACCTAAACCTAACCCTCACCCTAAACCTAACCCTCACACTAACCTTAACCCTAACCCTCACCCTCACCCTCTCAATACCCCTAACCCTAACCCTAATCTTAACACTGACCCTCACCCTCACCCTAACCCTAACCCTAACCCTTAACCTCACTCTCACCTTAACCCTCACATTCACCCTAAACCTCACCCTAACCCTACGCCTACCCCTCTCCCTAACCCTCACATTAACGCTAACCCTAACCCTAACCCCAACCCTAACCCTACCCCTAACTCTCAACCTCACACTAACCATAAACCTAACCTTCACCCTCATCCTAACCCTAATCCTCACCCACACCCTAACCCTCAAACTCACCTGAAGCCTCTCCCTCACCCGAACCCTCATCCTCACCCTAAATCTCACCCTAAACATCACCCAAACCCTAACCCTCACCCTAACCCTAAACTTAACCCTCATCCTCACCCTAACCCTCACCCTAACCCTTATCCTCACCCTAACCCTAACCCTAACCCTAACCCTAACCCTAACCCTAACCCTAACCCTAACCCTAACCCTAACCCTAACCCTAACCCTGACCCTGAACCTGACCCTGACCCTAACCCTGACCCTGACCCTGACCCTGACCCTGACCCTGACCCTGACCCTGACCCTGACCCTGACCCTGACCCTGACCCTGACCCTGACCCTAACCCTAACCCTAACCCTGACCCTAACCCTAACCCTAACCCTAACCCTAACCCTAACCCTAACCCTAACCCTAACCGTAACCCTCACTCTGACCCTCACGCTAACACTCACCCTAACCCTAACCCTAAACCTTATCCTCACCTTAACCCTCACCCTAACCCTTACCCTCATCCTTTCCCTAACCCTAACCCTCACCCTCACCCTAACCCTAACCCAAACAATAACCCTAATGATCATCCTAACCCTAACCCTCACACTCACCCAAACCCCAACCTTAACCGTAACCCTCACCTTCACCCTCAACCTAAACCTCAACCTCACCCTCATCCTAACCCTCACCCTCACCCTAAACATCAACCTAACCGTAACCCTCTAAACCAAACCCTAACTCTAACCCTAACCTTCACCCTAACCCTAAACTTACCTCTCACCCTAACCCTCACCCTAACCCTAACCCTAAACTTTCCCTAACGCTAACCCTAACATTAACCCTCACCCTCATACTAAACATCACTCTAACGCTAACCCTCACCCTAACCCTAACCCTAAGCCTCATCCTAACCCTACCCCTCAACTTAACCTTCACCCTCCCCTAATCCTCACCCTAACTCTAACCCTAACCCTTACCTAAACAAAACCCTCACCCACACCCTCAACTTAACCCTCACCATAACCCTTACCTCACCCTAAACCTAACTCTAACCCTCAGCCTAAACCTAACCCTCACCCTAACCCTAAACCTACCCCTCACGCTAACCCTCATCCGAACCCTCACCCTAAACCTAACCCTCACCCTAAACCTAACCCTAACCCTCAACCTCACTGTAACACTCACCGTCACCCTAACACTCAACCTAACCCAAACCCTCACCCACACCCTAACCATCACACTCACCCGAACCCTAAACCTTACCCTAACCCTAAACCTCACCCTAAACATCACCCTAACCCTAACCTTCACCCTCACCCTCACCCTCACAATAAACATCAACTTAACCCTACATCTCAGCCTAACCCTAACCCTCTACCTGACCCTAAACCTCACCCTGACCCTCACCCTAACCCTAACCCTAACCCTAACCCTCACCGTAAACCTTACCCTTAACCTAACCCTCAACCTAAACCTAACCCTCACCCTAAACCTAACCCTCACACTAACCTTAACCCTAACCCTCACCCTCACCCTCTCAATACCCCTAACCCTAACCCTAATCTTAACACTGACCCTCACCCTCACCCTAACCCTAACCCTAACCCTTAACCTCACTCTCACCTTAACCCTCACATTCACCCTAAACCTCACCCTAACCCTACGCCTACCCCTCTCCCTAACCCTCACATTAACGCTAACCCTAACCCTAACCCCAACCCTAACCCTACCCCTAACTCTCAACCTCACACTAACCCTAAACCTAACCTTCACCCTCATCCTAACCCTAATCCTCACCCACACCCTAACCGTCTAACTCACCTGAAGCCTCTCCCTCACCCGAACCCTCATCCTCACCCTAAATCTCACCCTAAACATCACCCAAACCCTAACCCTCACCCTAACCCTAAACTTAACCCTCATCCTCACCCTAACCCTCACCCTAACCCTTATCCTCACCCTAACCCTAACCCTAACCCTAACCCTAACCCTAACCCTAACCCTAACCCTAACCCTAACCCTAACCCTAACCCTCACCCTAACCCTAAACTTAACCCTCATCCTCACCCTAACCCTAACCCTAACCCTAACCCTAACCCTAACCCTAACCCTAACCCTAACCCTAACCCTAACCCTAACCCTAACCCTGACCCTGACCCTGACCCTGACCCTGACCCTGACCCTGACCCTGATCCTGACCCTGACCCTGACCCTGACCCTGACCCTGACCCTGACCCTGACCCTGACCCTGACCCTAACCCTAACCCTAATCCTGACCCTAACCCTAACCCTAACCCTAACCCTAACCCTAACCCTAACCCTAACCCTAACCGTAACCCTCACTCTGACCCTCACGCTAACACTCACCCTAACCCTAACCCTAAACCTTATCCTCACCTTAACCCTCACCCTAACCCTTACCCTCATCCTTTCCCTAACCCTAACCCTCACCCTCACCCTAACCCTAACCCAAACAATAACCCTAATGATTATCCTAACCCTAACCCTCACACTCACCCAAACCCAAACCTTAACCGTAACCCTCACCTTCACCCTCAACCTAAACCTCAACCTCACCCTCATCCTAACCCTCACCCTCACCCTAAACATCAACCTAACCGTAACCCTCTAAACCAAACCCTAACTCTAACCCTAACCTTCACCCTAACCCTAAACTTACCTCTCACCCTAACCCTCACCCTAACCCTAACCCTAAACTTTCCCTAACGCTAACCCTAACATTAACCCTCACCCTCATACTAAACATCACTCTAACGCTAACCCTCACCCTAACCCTAACCCTAAGCCTCATCCTAACCCTACCCCTCAACTTAACCTTCACCCTCCCCTAATCCTCACCCTAACTCTAACCCTAACCCTTACCTAAACAAAACCCTCACCCACACCCTCAACTTAACCCTCACCATAACCCTTACCTCACCCTAAACCTAACTCTAACCCTCAGCCTAAACCTAACCCTCACCCTAACCCTAAACCTACCCCTCACGCTAACCCTCATCCGAACCCTCACCCTAAACCTAACCCTCACCCTAAACCTAACCCTAACCCTCAACCTCACTGTAACACTCACCGTCACCCTAACACTCAACCTAACCCAAACCCTCACCCACACCCTAACCATCACACTCACCCGAACCCTAAACCTTACCCTAACCCTAAACCTCACCCTAAACATCACCCTAACCCTAACCTTCACCCTCACCCTCACCCTCACAATAAACATCAACTTAACCCTACATCTCAGCCTAACCCTAACCCTCTACCTGACCCTAAACCTCACCCTGACCCTCACCCTAACCCTAACCCTAACCCTAACCCTCACCGTAAACCTTACCCTTAACCTAACCCTCAACCTAAACCTAACCCTCACCCTAAACCTAACCCTCACACTAACCTTAACCCTAACCCTCACCCTCACCCTCTCAATACCCCTAACCCTAACCCTAATCTTAACACTGACCCTCACCCTCACCCTAACCCTAACCCTAACCCTTAACCTCACTCTCACCTTAACCCTCACATTCACCCTAAACCTCACCCTAACCCTACGCCTACCCCTCTCCCTAACCCTCACATTAACGCTAACCCTAACCCTAACCCCAACCCTAACCCTACCCCTAACTCTCAACCTCACACTAACCCTAAACCTAACCTTCACCCTCATCCTAACCCTAATCCTCACCCACACCCTAACCCTCAAACTCACCTGAAGCCTCTCCCTCACCCGAACCCTCATCCTCACCCTAAATCTCACCCTAAACATCACCCAAACCCTAACCCTCACCCTAACCCTAAACTTAACCCTCATCCTCACCCTAACCCTCACCCTAACCCTTATCCTCACCCTAACCCTAACCCTAACCCTAACCCTAACCCTAACCCTAACCCTAACCCTAACCCTAACCCTAACCCTAACCCTGACCCTAACCCTAACCCTAACCCTAACCCTAACCCTAACCCTGACCCTAACCCTGACCCTGACCCTGACCCTGACCCTGACCCTGACCCTGACCCTGACCCTGACCCTGACCCTGACCCTAACCCTAACCCTAACCCTAACCCTGACCCTAACCCTAACCCTAACCCTAACCCTAACCCTAACCCTAACCCTAACCCTGACCCTAAGCCTAACCCTAACCCTAACCCTAACCCTAACCGTAACCCTCACTCTGACCCTCACGCTAACACTCACCCTAACCCTAACCCTAAACCTTATCCTCACCTTAACCCTCACCCTAACCCTTACCCTCATCCTTTCCCTAACCCTAACCCTCACCCTCACCCTAACCCTAACCCAAACAATAACCCTAATGATCATCCTAACCCTAACCCTCACACTCACCCAAACCCAAACCTTAACCGTAACCCTCACCTTCACCCTCAACCTAAACCTCAACCTCACCCTCATCCTAACCCTCACCCTCACCCTAAACATCAACCTAACCGTAACCCTCTAAACCAAACCCTAACTCTAACCCTAACCTTCACCCTAACCCTAAACTTACCTCTCACCCTAACCCTCACCCTAACCCTAACCCTAAACTTTCCCTAACGCTAACCCTAACATTAACCCTCACCCTCATACTAAACATCACTCTAACGCTAACCCTCACCCTAACCCTAACCCTAAGCCTCATCCTAACCCTACCCCTCAACTTAACCTTCACCCTCCCCTAATCCTCACCCTAACTCTAACCCTAACCCTTACCTAAACAAAACCCTCACCCACACCCTCAACTTAACCCTCACCATAACCCTTACCTCACCCTAAACCTAACTCTAACCCTCAGCCTAAACCTAACCCTCACCCTAACCCTAAACCTACCCCTCACGCTAACCCTCATCCGAACCCTCACCCTAAACCTAACCCTCACCCTAAACCTAACCCTAACCCTCAACCTCACTGTAACACTCACCGTCACCCTAACACTCAACCTAACCCAAACCCTCACCCACACCCTAACCATCACACTCACCCGAACCCTAAACCTTACCCTAACCCTAAACCTCACCCTAAACATCACCCTAACCCTAACCTTCACCCTCACCCTCACCCTCACAATAAACATCAACTTAACCCTACATCTCAGCCTAACCCTAACCCTCTACCTGACCCTAAACCTCACCCTGACCCTCACCCTAACCCTAACCCTAACCCTAACCCTCACCGTAAACCTTACCCTTAACCTAACCCTCAACCTAAACCTAACCCTCACCCTAAACCTAACCCTCACACTAACCTTAACCCTAACCCTCACCCTCACCCTCTCAATACCCCTAACCCTAACCCTAATCTTAACACTGACCCTCACCCTCACCCTAACCCTAACCCTAACCCTTAACCTCACTCTCACCTTAACCCTCACATTCACCCTAAACCTCACCCTAACCCTACGCCTACCCCTCTCCCTAACCCTCACATTAACGCTAACCCTAACCCTAACCCCAACCCTAACCCTACCCCTAACTCTCAACCTCACACTAACCCTAAACCTAACCTTCACCCTCATCCTAACCCTAATCCTCACCCACACCCTAACCGTCTAACTCACCTGAAGCCTCTCCCTCACCCGAACCCTCATCCTCACCCTAAATCTCACCCTAAACATCACCCAAACCCTAACCCTCACCCTAACCCTAAACTTAACCCTCATCCTCACCCTAACCCTCACCCTAACCCTTATCCTCACCCTAACCCTAACCCTAACCCTAACCCTAACCCTAACCCTAACCCTAACCCTAACCCTAACCCTAACCCTCACCCTAACCCTAAACTTAACCCTCATCCTCACCCTAACCCTAACCCTAACCCTAACCCTAACCCTAACCCTAACCCTAACCCTAACCCTAACCCTAACCCTGACCCTGACCCTGACCCTGACCCTAACCCTGACCCTGACCCTGACCCTGACCCTGACCCTGACCCTGACCCTGACCCTGACCCTGACCCTGACCCTGACCCTGACCCTAACCCTAACCCTGACCCTGACCCTAACCCTAACCCTAACCCTAACCCTAACCCTAACCCTAACCCTAACCCTAACCGTAACCCTCACTCTGACCCTCACGCTAACACTCACCCTAACCCTAACCCTAAACCTTATCCTCACCTTAACCCTCACCCTAACCCTTACCCTCATCCTTTCCCTAACCCTAACCCTCACCCTCACCCTAACCCTAACCCAAACAATAACCCTAATGATCATCCTAACCCTAACCCTCACACTCACCCAAACCCCAACCTTAACCGTAACCCTCACCTTCACCCTCAACCTAAACCTCAACCTCACCCTCATCCTAACCCTCACCCTCACCCTAAACATCAACCTAACCGTAACCCTCTAAACCAAACCCTAACTCTAACCCTAACCTTCACCCTAACCCTAAACTTACCTCTCACCCTAACCCTCACCCTAACCCTAACCCTAAACTTTCCCTAACGCTAACCCTAACATTAACCCTCACCCTCATACTAAACATCACTCTAACGCTAACCCTCACCCTAACCCTAACCCTAAGCCTCATCCTAACCCTACCCCTCAACTTAACCTTCACCCTCCCCTAATCCTCACCCTAACTCTAACCCTAACCCTTACCTAAACAAAACCCTCACCCACACCCTCAACTTAACCCTCACCATAACCCTTACCTCACCCTAAACCTAACTCTAACCCTCAGCCTAAACCTAACCCTCACCCTAACCCTAAACCTACCCCTCACGCTAACCCTCATCCGAACCCTCACCCTAAACCTAACCCTCACCCTAAACCTAACCCTAACCCTCAACCTCACTGTAACACTCACCGTCACCCTAACACTCAACCTAACCCAAACCCTCACCCACACCCTAACCATCACACTCACCCGAACCCTAAACCTTACCCTAACCCTAAACCTCACCCTAAACATCACCCTAACCCTAACCTTCACCCTCACCCTCACCCTCACAATAAACATCAACTTAACCCTACATCTCAGCCTAACCCTAACCCTCTACCTGACCCTAAACCTCACCCTGACCCTCACCCTAACCCTAACCCTAACCCTAACCCTCACCGTAAACCTTACCCTTAACCTAACCCTCAACCTAAACCTAACCCTCACCCTAAACCTAACCCTCACACTAACCTTAACCCTAACCCTCACCCTCACCCTCTCAATACCCCTAACCCTAACCCTAATCTTAACACTGACCCTCACCCTCACCCTAACCCTAACCCTAACCCTTAACCTCACTCTCACCTTAACCCTCACATTCACCCTAAACCTCACCCTAACCCTACGCCTACCCCTCTCCCTAACCCTCACATTAACGCTAACCCTAACCCTAACCCCAACCCTAACCCTACCCCTAACTCTCAACCTCACACTAACCCTAAACCTAACCTTCACCCTCATCCTAACCCTAATCCTCACCCACACCCTAACCGTCTAACTCACCTGAAGCCTCTCCCTCACCCGAACCCTCATCCTCACCCTAAATCTCACCCTAAACATCACCCAAACCCTAACCCTCACCCTAACCCTAAACTTAACCCTCATCCTCACCCTAACCCTCACCCTAACCCTTATCCTCACCCTAACCCTAACCCTAACCCTAACCCTAACCCTAACCCTAACCCTAACCCTAACCCTAACCCTAACCCTAACCCTCACCCTAACCCTAAACTTAACCCTCATCCTCACCCTAACCCTAACCCTAACCCTAACCCTAACCCTAACCCTAACCCTAACCCTAACCCTAACCCTAACCCTAACCCTAACCCTAACCCTAACCCTGACCCTGACCCTGACCCTGACCCTAACCCTGACCCTGACCCTGACCCTGACCCTGACCCTGACCCTGACCCTGACCCTGACCCTGACCCTGACCCTGACCCTGACCCTAACCCTAACCCTAACCCTGACCCTAACCCTAACCCTAACCCTAACCCTAACCCTAACCCTAACCCTAACCCTAACCGTAACCCTCACTCTGACCCTCACGCTAACACTCACCCTAACCCTAACCCTAAACCTTATCCTCACCTTAACCCTCACCCTAACCCTTACCCTCATCCTTTCCCTAACCCTAACCCTCACCCTCACCCTAACCCTAACCCAAACAATAACCCTAATGATTATCCTAACCCTAACCCTCACACTCACCCAAACCCAAACCTTAACCGTAACCCTCACCTTCACCCTCAACCTAAACCTCAACCTCACCCTCATCCTAACCCTCACCCTCACCCTAAACATCAACCTAACCGTAACCCTCTAAACCAAACCCTAACTCTAACCCTAACCTTCACCCTAACCCTAAACTTACCTCTCACCCTAACCCTCACCCTAACCCTAACCCTAAACTTTCCCTAACGCTAACCCTAACATTAACCCTCACCCTCATACTAAACATCACTCTAACGCTAACCCTCACCCTAACCCTAACCCTAAGCCTCATCCTAACCCTACCCCTCAACTTAACCTTCACCCTCCCCTAATCCTCACCCTAACTCTAACCCTAACCCTTACCTAAACAAAACCCTCACCCACACCCTCAACTTAACCCTCACCATAACCCTTACCTCACCCTAAACCTAACTCTAACCCTCAGCCTAAACCTAACCCTCACCCTAACCCTAAACCTACCCCTCACGCTAACCCTCATCCGAACCCTCACCCTAAACCTAACCCTCACCCTAAACCTAACCCTAACCCTCAACCTCACTGTAACACTCACCGTCACCCTAACACTCAACCTAACCCAAACCCTCACCCACACCCTAACCATCACACTCACCCGAACCCTAAACCTTACCCTAACCCTAAACCTCACCCTAAACATCACCCTAACCCTAACCTTCACCCTCACCCTCACCCTCACAATAAACATCAACTTAACCCTACATCTCAGCCTAACCCTAACCCTCTACCTGACCCTAAACCTCACCCTGACCCTCACCCTAACCCTAACCCTAACCCTAACCCTCACCGTAAACCTTACCCTTAACCTAACCCTCAACCTAAACCTAACCCTCACCCTAAACCTAACCCTCACACTAACCTTAACCCTAACCCTCACCCTCACCCTCTCAATACCCCTAACCCTAACCCTAATCTTAACACTGACCCTCACCCTCACCCTAACCCTAACCCTAACCCTTAACCTCACTCTCACCTTAACCCTCACATTCACCCTAAACCTCACCCTAACCCTACGCCTACCCCTCTCCCTAACCCTCACATTAACGCTAACCCTAACCCTAACCCCAACCCTAACCCTACCCCTAACTCTCAACCTCACACTAACCCTAAACCTAACCTTCACCCTCATCCTAACCCTAATCCTCACCCACACCCTAACCCTCAAACTCACCTGAAGCCTCTCCCTCACCCGAACCCTCATCCTCACCCTAAATCTCACCCTAAACATCACCCAAACCCTAACCCTCACCCTAACCCTAAACTTAACCCTCATCCTCACCCTAACCCTCACCCTAACCCTTATCCTCACCCTAACCCTAACCCTAACCCTAACCCTAACCCTAACCCTAACCCTAACCCTAACCCTAACCCTAACCCTGACCCTAACCCTAACCCTAACCCTAACCCTAACCCTAACCCTGACCCTAACCCTGACCCTGACCCTGACCCTGACCCTGACCCTGACCCTGACCCTGACCCTGACCCTGACCCTGACCCTAACCCTAACCCTAACCCTAACCCTGACCCTAACCCTAACCCTAACCCTAACCCTAACCCTAACCCTAACCCTAACCCTGACCCTAACCCTAACCCTAACCCTAACCCTAACCCTAACCGTAACCCTCACTCTGACCCTCACGCTAACACTCACCCTAACCCTAACCCTAAACCTTATCCTCACCTTAACCCTCACCCTAACCCTTACCCTCATCCTTTCCCTAACCCTAACCCTCACCCTCACCCTAACCCTAACCCAAACAATAACCCTAATGATCATCCTAACCCTAACCCTCACACTCACCCAAACCCCAACCTTAACCGTAACCCTCACCTTCACCCTCAACCTAAACCTCAACCTCACCCTCATCCTAACCCTCACCCTCACCCTAAACATCAACCTAACCGTAACCCTCTAAACCAAACCCTAACTCTAACCCTAACCTTCACCCTAACCCTAAACTTACCTCTCACCCTAACCCTCACCCTAACCCTAACCCTAAACTTTCCCTAACGCTAACCCTAACATTAACCCTCACCCTCATACTAAACATCACTCTAACGCTAACCCTCACCCTAACCCTAACCCTAAGCCTCATCCTAACCCTACCCCTCAACTTAACCTTCACCCTCCCCTAATCCTCACCCTAACTCTAACCCTAACCCTTACCTAAACAAAACCCTCACCCACACCCTCAACTTAACCCTCACCATAACCCTTACCTCACCCTAAACCTAACTCTAACCCTCAGCCTAAACCTAACCCTCACCCTAACCCTAAACCTACCCCTCACGCTAACCCTCATCCGAACCCTCACCCTAAACCTAACCCTCACCCTAAACCTAACCCTAACCCTCAACCTCACTGTAACACTCACCGTCACCCTAACACTCAACCTAACCCAAACCCTCACCCACACCCTAACCATCACACTCACCCGAACCCTAAACCTTACCCTAACCCTAAACCTCACCCTAAACATCACCCTAACCCTAACCTTCACCCTCACCCTCACCCTCACAATAAACATCAACTTAACCCTACATCTCAGCCTAACCCTAACCCTCTACCTGACCCTAAACCTCACCCTGACCCTCACCCTAACCCTAACCCTAACCCTAACCCTCACCGTAAACCTTACCCTTAACCTAACCCTCAACCTAAACCTAACCCTCACCCTAAACCTAACCCTCACACTAACCTTAACCCTAACCCTCACCCTCACCCTCTCAATACCCCTAACCCTAACCCTAATCTTAACACTGACCCTCACCCTCACCCTAACCCTAACCCTAACCCTTAACCTCACTCTCACCTTAACCCTCACATTCACCCTAAACCTCACCCTAACCCTACGCCTACCCCTCTCCCTAACCCTCACATTAACGCTAACCCTAACCCTAACCCCAACCCTAACCCTACCCCTAACTCTCAACCTCACACTAACCCTAAACCTAACCTTCACCCTCATCCTAACCCTAATCCTCACCCACACCCTAACCGTCTAACTCACCTGAAGCCTCTCCCTCACCCGAACCCTCATCCTCACCCTAAATCTCACCCTAAACATCACCCAAACCCTAACCCTCACCCTAACCCTAAACTTAACCCTCATCCTCACCCTAACCCTCACCCTAACCCTTATCCTCACCCTAACCCTAACCCTAACCCTAACCCTAACCCTAACCCTAACCCTAACCCTAACCCTAACCCTAACCCTAACCCTCACCCTAACCCTAAACTTAACCCTCATCCTCACCCTAACCCTAACCCTAACCCTAACCCTAACCCTAACCCTAACCCTAACCCTAACCCTAACCCTAACCCTAACCCTAACCCTAACCCTGACCCTGACCCTGACCCTGACCCTGACCCTGACCCTGACCCTGATCCTGACCCTGACCCTGACCCTGACCCTGACCCTGACCCTGACCCTGACCCTGACCCTGACCCTAACCCTAACCCTAACCCTGACCCTAACCCTAACCCTAACCCTAACCCTAACCCTAACCCTAACCCTAACCCTAACCGTAACCCTCACTCTGACCCTCACGCTAACACTCACCCTAACCCTAACCCTAAACCTTATCCTCACCTTAACCCTCACCCTAACCCTTACCCTCATCCTTTCCCTAACCCTAACCCTCACCCTCACCCTAACCCTAACCCAAACAATAACCCTAATGATTATCCTAACCCTAACCCTCACACTCACCCAAACCCAAACCTTAACCGTAACCCTCACCTTCACCCTCAACCTAAACCTCAACCTCACCCTCATCCTAACCCTCACCCTCACCCTAAACATCAACCTAACCGTAACCCTCTAAACCAAACCCTAACTCTAACCCTAACCTTCACCCTAACCCTAAACTTACCTCTCACCCTAACCCTCACCCTAACCCTA
>NW_024871396.1:195000-197500 GCF_019054845.1 Dipodomys spectabilis | reverse complement strand
TAACCCTAACCCTAACCCTAACCCTAACCCTAACCCTAACCCTAACCCTAACCCTAACCCTAACCCTAACCCTAACCCTGACCCTGACCCTGACCCTGACCCTAACCCTGACCCTGACCCTGACCCTGACCCTGACCCTGACCCTGACCCTGACCCTGACCCTGACCCTGACCCTGACCCTGACCCTAACCCTAACCCTAACCCTGACCCTAACCCTAACCCTAACCCTAACCCTAACCCTAACCCTAACCCTAACCCTAACCGTAACCCTCACTCTGACCCTCACGCTAACACTCACCCTAACCCTAACCCTAAACCTTATCCTCACCTTAACCCTCACCCTAACCCTTACCCTCATCCTTTCCCTAACCCTAACCCTCACCCTCACCCTAACCCTAACCCAAACAATAACCCTAATGATTATCCTAACCCTAACCCTCACACTCACCCAAACCCAAACCTTAACCGTAACCCTCACCTTCACCCTCAACCTAAACCTCAACCTCACCCTCATCCTAACCCTCACCCTCACCCTAAACATCAACCTAACCGTAACCCTCTAAACCAAACCCTAACTCTAACCCTAACCTTCACCCTAACCCTAAACTTACCTCTCACCCTAACCCTCACCCTAACCCTAACCCTAAACTTTCCCTAACGCTAACCCTAACATTAACCCTCACCCTCATACTAAACATCACTCTAACGCTAACCCTCACCCTAACCCTAACCCTAAGCCTCATCCTAACCCTACCCCTCAACTTAACCTTCACCCTCCCCTAATCCTCACCCTAACTCTAACCCTAACCCTTACCTAAACAAAACCCTCACCCACACCCTCAACTTAACCCTCACCATAACCCTTACCTCACCCTAAACCTAACTCTAACCCTCAGCCTAAACCTAACCCTCACCCTAACCCTAAACCTACCCCTCACGCTAACCCTCATCCGAACCCTCACCCTAAACCTAACCCTCACCCTAAACCTAACCCTAACCCTCAACCTCACTGTAACACTCACCGTCACCCTAACACTCAACCTAACCCAAACCCTCACCCACACCCTAACAATCACACTCACCCGAACCCTAAACCTTACCCTAACCCTAAACCTCACCCTAAACATCACCCTAACCCTAACCTTCACCCTCACCCTCACCCTCACAATAAACATCAACTTAACCCTACATCTCAGCCTAACCCTAACCCTCTACCTGACCCTAAACCTCACCCTGACCCTCACCCTAACCCTAACCCTAACCCTAACCCTCACCGTAAACCTTACCCTTAACCTAACCCTCAACCTAAACCTAACCCTCACCCTAAACCTAACCCTCACACTAACCTTAACCCTAACCCTCACCCTCACCCTCTCAATACCCCTAACCCTAACCCTAATCTTAACACTGACCCTCACCCTCACCCTAACCCTAACCCTAACCCTTAACCTCACTCTCACCTTAACCCTCACATTCACCCTAAACCTCACCCTAACCCTACGCCTACCCCTCTCCCTAACCCTCACATTAACGCTAACCCTAACCCTAACCCCAACCCTAACCCTACCCCTAACTCTCAACCTCACACTAACCCTAAACCTAACCTTCACCCTCATCCTAACCCTAATCCTCACCCACACCCTAACCCTCAAACTCACCTGAAGCCTCTCCCTCACCCGAACCCTCATCCTCACCCTAAATCTCACCCTAAACATCACCCAAACCCTAACCCTCACCCTAACCCTAAACTTAACCCTCATCCTCACCCTAACCCTCACCCTAACCCTTATCCTCACCCTAACCCTAACCCTAACCCTAACCCTAACCCTAACCCTAACCCTAACCCTAACCCTAACCCTGACCCTAACCCTAACCCTAACCCTAACCCTAACCCTAACCCTGACCCTAACCCTGACCCTGACCCTGACCCTGACCCTGACCCTGACCCTGACCCTGACCCTGACCCTGACCCTGACCCTAACCCTAACCCTAACCCTAACCCTGACCCTAACCCTAACCCTAACCCTAACCCTAACCCTAACCCTAACCCTAACCCTGACCCTAAGCCTAACCCTAACCCTAACCCTAACCCTAACCGTAACCCTCACTCTGACCCTCACGCTAACACTCACCCTAACCCTAACCCTAAACCTTATCCTCACCTTAACCCTCACCCTAACCCTTACCCTCATCCTTTCCCTAACCCTAACCCTCACCCTCACCCTAACCCTAACCCAAACAATAACCCTAATGATCATCCTAACCCTAACCCTCACACTCACCCAAACCCCAACCTTAACCGTAACCCTCACCTTCACCCTCAACCTAAACCTCAACCTCACCCTCATCCTAACCCTCACCCTCACCCTAAACATCAACCTAACCGTAACCCTCTAAACCAAACCCTAACTCTAACCCTAACCTTCACCCTAACCCTAAACTTACCTCTCACCCTAACCCTCACCCTAACCCTAACCCTAAACTTTCCCTAACGCTAACC
>NW_024871396.1:177500-180000 GCF_019054845.1 Dipodomys spectabilis | reverse complement strand
CACCCGAACCCTAAACCTTACCCTAACCCTAAACCTCACCCTAAACATCACCCTAACCCTAACCTTCACCCTCACCCTCACCCTCACAATAAACATCAACTTAACCCTACATCTCAGCCTAACCCTAACCCTCTACCTGACCCTAAACCTCACCCTGACCCTCACCCTAACCCTAACCCTAACCCTAACCCTCACCGTAAACCTTACCCTTAACCTAACCCTCAACCTAAACCTAACCCTCACCCTAAACCTAACCCTCACACTAACCTTAACCCTAACCCTCACCCTCACCCTCTCAATACCCCTAACCCTAACCCTAATCTTAACACTGACCCTCACCCTCACCCTAACCCTAACCCTAACCCTTAACCTCACTCTCACCTTAACCCTCACATTCACCCTAAACCTCACCCTAACCCTACGCCTACCCCTCTCCCTAACCCTCACATTAACGCTAACCCTAACCCTAACCCCAACCCTAACCCTACCCCTAACTCTCAACCTCACACTAACCCTAAACCTAACCTTCACCCTCATCCTAACCCTAATCCTCACCCACACCCTAACCGTCTAACTCACCTGAAGCCTCTCCCTCATCCGAACCCTCATCCTCACCCTAAATCTCACCCTAAACATCACCCAAACCCTAACCCTCACCCTAACCCTAAACTTAACCCTCATCCTCACCCTAACCCTCACCCTAACCCTTATCCTCACCCTAACCCTAACCCTAACCCTAACCCTAACCCTAACCCTAACCCTAACCCTAACCCTAACCCTAACCCTAACCCTAACCCTCACCCTAACCCTAAACTTAACCCTCATCCTCACCCTAACCCTAACCCTAACCCTAACCCTAACCCTAACCCTAACCCTAACCCTAACCCTAACCCTAACCCTAACCCTAACCCTGACCCTGACCCTGACCCTGACCCTGACCCTGACCCTGACCCTGACCCTGACCCTGACCCTGACCCTGACCCTAACCCTAACCCTAACCCTAACCCTGACCCTAACCCTAACCCTAACCCTAACCCTAACCCTAACCCTAACCCTAACCCTGACCCTAAGCCTAACCCTAACCCTAACCCTAACCCTAACCGTAACCCTCACTCTGACCCTCACGCTAACACTCACCCTAACCCTAACCCTAAACCTTATCCTCACCTTAACCCTCACCCTAACCCTTACCCTCATCCTTTCCCTAACCCTAACCCTCACCCTCACCCTAACCCTAACCCAAACAATAACCCTAATGATCATCCTAACCCTAACCCTCACACTCACCCAAACCCAAACCTTAACCGTAACCCTCACCTTCACCCTCAACCTAAACCTCAACCTCACCCTCATCCTAACCCTCACCCTCACCCTAAACATCAACCTAACCGTAACCCTCTAAACCAAACCCTAACTCTAACCCTAACCTTCACCCTAACCCTAAACTTACCTCTCACCCTAACCCTCACCCTAACCCTAACCCTAAACTTTCCCTAACGCTAACCCTAACATTAACCCTCACCCTCATACTAAACATCACTCTAACGCTAACCCTCACCCTAACCCTAACCCTAAGCCTCATCCTAACCCTACCCCTCAACTTAACCTTCACCCTCCCCTAATCCTCACCCTAACTCTAACCCTAACCCTTACCTAAACAAAACCCTCACCCACACCCTCAACTTAACCCTCACCATAACCCTTACCTCACCCTAAACCTAACTCTAACCCTCAGCCTAAACCTAACCCTCACCCTAACCCTAAACCTACCCCTCACGCTAACCCTCATCCGAACCCTCACCCTAAACCTAACCCTCACCCTAAACCTAACCCTAACCCTCAACCTCACCGTAACACTCACCGTCACCCTAACACTCAACCTAACCCAAACCCTCACCCACACCCTAACCATCACACTCACCCGAACCCTAAACCTTACCCTAACCCTAAACCTCACCCTAAACATCACCCTAACCCTAACCTTCACCCTCACCCTCACCCTCACAATAAACATCAACTTAACCCTACATCTCAGCCTAACCCTAACCCTCTACCTGACCCTAAACCTCACCCTGACCCTCACCCTAACCCTAACCCTAACCCTAACCCTCACCGTAAACCTTACCCTTAACCTAACCCTCAACCTAAACCTAACCCTCACCCTAAACCTAACCCTCACACTAACCTTAACCCTAACCCTCACCCTCACCCTCTCAATACCCCTAACCCTAACCCTAATCTTAACACTGACCCTCACCCTCACCCTAACCCTAACCCTAACCCTTAACCTCACTCTCACCTTAACCCTCACATTCACCCTAAACCTCACCCTAACCCTACGCCTACCCCTCTCCCTAACCCTCACATTAACGCTAACCCTAACCCTAACCCCAACCCTAACCCTACCCCTAACTCTCAACCTCACACTAACCCTAAACCTAACCTTCACCCTCATCCTAACCCTAATCCTCACCCACACCCTAACCGTCTAACTCACCTG
>NW_024871396.1:170000-172500 GCF_019054845.1 Dipodomys spectabilis | reverse complement strand
TCATACTAAACATCACTCTAACGCTAACCCTCACCCTAACCCTAACCCTAAGCCTCATCCTAACCCTACCCCTCAACTTAACCTTCACCCTCCCCTAATCCTCACCCTAACTCTAACCCTAACCCTTACCTAAACAAAACCCTCACCCACACCCTCAACTTAACCCTCACCATAACCCTTACCTCACCCTAAACCTAACTCTAACCCTCAGCCTAAACCTAACCCTCACCCTAACCCTAAACCTACCCCTCACGCTAACCCTCATCCGAACCCTCACCCTAAACCTAACCCTCACCCTAAACCTAACCCTAACCCTCAACCTCACCGTAACACTCACCGTCACCCTAACACTCAACCTAACCCAAACCCTCACCCACACCCTAACCATCACACTCACCCGAACCCTAAACCTTACCCTAACCCTAAACCTCACCCTAAACATCACCCTAACCCTAACCTTCACCCTCACCCTCACCCTCACAATAAACATCAACTTAACCCTACATCTCAGCCTAACCCTAACCCTCTACCTGACCCTAAACCTCACCCTGACCCTCACCCTAACCCTAACCCTAACCCTAACCCTCACCGTAAACCTTACCCTTAACCTAACCCTCAACCTAAACCTAACCCTCACCCTAAACCTAACCCTCACACTAACCTTAACCCTAACCCTCACCCTCACCCTCTCAATACCCCTAACCCTAACCCTAATCTTAACACTGACCCTCACCCTCACCCTAACCCTAACCCTAACCCTTAACCTCACTCTCACCTTAACCCTCACATTCACCCTAAACCTCACCCTAACCCTACGCCTACCCCTCTCCCTAACCCTCACATTAACGCTAACCCTAACCCTAACCCCAACCCTAACCCTACCCCTAACTCTCAACCTCACACTAACCCTAAACCTAACCTTCACCCTCATCCTAACCCTAATCCTCACCCACACCCTAACCCTCAAACTCACCTGAAGCCTCTCCCTCACCCGAACCCTCATCCTCACCCTAAATCTCACCCTAAACATCACCCAAACCCTAACCCTCACCCTAACCCTAAACTTAACCCTCATCCTCACCCTAACCCTCACCCTAACCCTTATCCTCACCCTAACCCTAACCCTAACCCTAACCCTAACCCTAACCCTAACCCTAACCCTAACCCTAACCCTAACCCTGACCCTAACCCTAACCCTAACCCTAACCCTAACCCTAACCCTGACCCTGACCCTGACCCTGACCCTGACCCTGACCCTGACCCTGACCCTGACCCTGACCCTGACCCTGACCCTGACCCTGACCCTAACCCTAACCCTAACCCTGACCCTAACCCTAACCCTAACCCTAACCCTAACCCTAACCCTAACCCTGACCCTAAGCCTAACCCTAACCCTAACCCTAACCCTAACCGTAACCCTCACTCTGACCCTCACGCTAACACTCACCCTAACCCTAACCCTAAACCTTATCCTCACCTTAACCCTCACCCTAACCCTTACCCTCATCCTTTCCCTAACCCTAACCCTCACCCTCACCCTAACCCTAACCCAAACAATAACCCTAATGATCATCCTAACCCTAACCCTCACACTCACCCAAACCCAAACCTTAACCGTAACCCTCACCTTCACCCTCAACCTAAACCTCAACCTCACCCTCATCCTAACCCTCACCCTCACCCTAAACATCAACCTAACCGTAACCCTCTAAACCAAACCCTAACTCTAACCCTAACCTTCACCCTAACCCTAAACTTACCTCTCACCCTAACCCTCACCCTAACCCTAACCCTAAACTTTCCCTAACGCTAACCCTAACATTAACCCTCACCCTCATACTAAACATCACTCTAACGCTAACCCTCACCCTAACCCTAACCCTAAGCCTCATCCTAACCCTACCCCTCAACTTAACCTTCACCCTCCCCTAATCCTCACCCTAACTCTAACCCTAACCCTTACCTAAACAAAACCCTCACCCACACCCTCAACTTAACCCTCACCATAACCCTTACCTCACCCTAAACCTAACTAACCCTCAGCCTAAACCTAACCCTCACCCTAACCCTAAACCTACCCCTCACGCTAACCCTCATCCGAACCCTCACCCTAAACCTAACCCTCACCCTAAACCTAACCCTAACCCTCAACCTCACCGTAACACTCACCGTCACCCTAACACTCAACCTAACCCAAACCCTCACCCACACCCTAACCATCACACTCACCCGAACCCTAAACCTTACCCTAACCCTAAACCTCACCCTAAACATCACCCTAACCCTAA
Organism: Dipodomys spectabilis; assembly: GCF_019054845.1. Taxonomy (NCBI): domain Eukaryota; kingdom Metazoa; phylum Chordata; class Mammalia; order Rodentia; family Heteromyidae; genus Dipodomys; species Dipodomys spectabilis. The sequence continues at coordinate 170,212 of NW_024871396.1, read as the reverse complement.
CCTTCACCCTCACCCTCACCCTCACAATAAACATCAACTTAACCCTACATCTCAGCCTAACCCTAACCCTCTACCTGACCCAAAACCTCACCCTGACCCTCACCCTAACCCTAACCCTAACCCTAACCCTCACCGTAAACCTTACCCTTAACCTAACCCTCAACCTAAACCTAACCCTCACCCTAAACCTAACCCTCACACTAACCTTAACC
>NW_024871396.1:147500-150000 GCF_019054845.1 Dipodomys spectabilis | reverse complement strand
TAACTCTAACCCTCAGCCTAAACCTAACCCTCACCCTAACCCTAAACCTACCCCTCACGCTAACCCTCATCCGAACCCTCACCCTAAACCTAACCCTCACCCTAAACCTAACCCTAACCCTCAACCTCACCGTAACACTCACCGTCACCCTAACACTCAACCTAACCCAAACCCTCACCCACACCCTAACCATCACACTCACCCGAACCCTAAACCTTACCCTAACCCTAAACCTCACCCTAAACATCACCCTAACCCTAACCTTCACCCTCACCCTCACCCTCACAATAAACATCAACTTAACCCTACATCTCAGCCTAACCCTAACCCTCTACCTGACCCTAAACCTCACCCTGACCCTCACCCTAACCCTAACCCTAACCCTAACCCTCACCGTAAACCTTACCCTTAACCTAACCCTCAACCTAAACCTAACCCTCACCCTAAACCTAACCCTCACACTAACCTTAACCCTAACCCTCACCCTCACCCTCTCAATACCCCTAACCCTAACCCTAATCTTAACACTGACCCTCACCCTCACCCTAACCCTAACCCTAACCCTTAACCTCACTCTCACCTTAACCCTCACATTCACCCTAAACCTCACCCTAACCCTACGCCTACCCCTCTCCCTAACCCTCACATTAACGCTAACCCTAACCCTAACCCCAACCCTAACCCTACCCCTAACTCTCAACCTCACACTAACCCTAAACCTAACCTTCACCCTCACCCTAACCCTAATCCTCACCCACACCCTAACCCTCAAACTCACCTGAAGCCTCTCCCTCACCCGAACCCTCATCCTCACCCTAAATCTCACCCTAAACATCACCCAAACCCTAACCCTCACCCTAACCCTAAACTTAACCCTCATCCTCACCCTAACCCTCACCCTAACCCTTATCCTCACCCTAACCCTAACCCTAACCCTAACCCTAACCCTAACCCTAACCCTAACCCTAACCCTAACCCTAACCCTAACCCTAACCCTAACCCTGACCCTAACCCTAACCCTAACCCTAACCCTAACCCTAACCCTAACCCTGACCCTAACCCTGACCCTGACCCTGACCCTGACCCTGACCCTGACCCTGACCCTGACCCTGACCCTGACCCTGACCCTGACCCTGACCCTGACCATAACCCTAACCCTAACCCTAACCCTGACCCTAACCCTAACCCTAACCCTAACCCTAACCCTAACCCTAACCCTAACCCTGACCCTAAGCCTAACCCTAACCCTAACCCTAACCCTAACCGTAACCCTCACTCTGACCCTCACGCTAACACTCACCCTAACCCTAACCCTAAACCTTATCCTCACCTTAACCCTCACCCTAACCCTTACCCTCATCCTTTCCCTAACCCTAACCCTCACCCTCACCCTAACCCTAACCCAAACAATAACCCTAATGATCATCCTAACCCTAACCCTCACACTCACCCAAACCCAAACCTTAACCGTAACCCTCACCTTCACCCTCAACCTAAACCTCAACCTCACCCTCATCCTAACCCTCACCCTCACCCTAAACATCAACCTAACCGTAACCCTCTAAACCAAACCCTAACTCTAACCCTAACCTTCACCCTAACCCTAAACTTACCTCTCACCCTAACCCTCACCCTAACCCTAACCCTAAACTTTCCCTAACGCTAACCCTAACATTAACCCTCACCCTCATACTAAACATCACTCTAACGCTAACCCTCACCCTAACCCTAACCCTAAGCCTCATCCTAACCCTACCCCTCAACTTAACCTTCACCCTCCCCTAATCCTCACCCTAACTCTAACCCTAACCCTTACCTAAACAAAACCCTCACCCACACCCTCAACTTAACCCTCACCATAACCCTTACCTCACCCTAAACCTAACTCTAACCCTCAGCCTAAACCTAACCCTCACCCTAACCCTAAACCTACCCCTCACGCTAACCCTCATCCGAACCCTCACCCTAAACCTAACCCTCACCCTAAACCTAACCCTAACCCTCAACCTCACCGTAACACTCACCGTCACCCTAACACTCAACCTAACCCAAACCCTCACCCACACCCTAACCATCACACTCACCCGAACCCTAAACCTTACCCTAACCCTAAACCTCACCCTAAACATCACCCTAACCCTAACCTTCACCCTCACCCTCACCCTCACAATAAACATCAACTTAACCCTACATCTCAGCCTAACCCTAACCCTCTACCTGACCCTAAACCTCACCCTGACCCTCACCCTAACCCTAACCCTAACCCTAACCCTCACCGTAAACCTTACCCTTAACCTAACCCTCAACCTAAACCTAACCCTCACCCTAAACCTAACCCTCACACTAACCTTAACCCTAACCCTCACCCTCACCCTCTCAATACCCCTAACCCTAACCCTAATCTTAACACTGACCCTCACCCTCACCCTAACCCTAACCCTAACCCTTAACCTCACTCTCACCTTAACCCTCACATTCACCCTAAACCTCACCCTAACCC
>NW_024871396.1:135000-145000 GCF_019054845.1 Dipodomys spectabilis | reverse complement strand
TAACACTCACCCTAACCCTAACCCTAAACCTTATCCTCACCTTAACCCTCACCCTAACCCTTACCCTCATCCTTTCCCTAACCCTAACCCTCACCCTCACCCTAACCCTAACCCAAACAATAACCCTAATGATCATCCTAACCCTAACCCTCACACTCACCCAAACCCAAACCTTAACCGTAACCCTCACCTTCACCCTCAACCTAAACCTCAACCTCACCCTCATCCTAACCCTCACCCTCACCCTAAACATCAACCTAACCGTAACCCTCTAAACCAAACCCTAACTCTAACCCTAACCTTCACCCTAACCCTAAACTTACCTCTCACCCTAACCCTCACCCTAACCCTAACCCTAAACTTTCCCTAACGCTAACCCTAACATTAACCCTCACCCTCATACTAAACATCACTCTAACGCTAACCCTCACCCTAACCCTAACCCTAAGCCTCATCCTAACCCTACCCCTCAACTTAACCTTCACCCTCCCCTAATCCTCACCCTAACTCTAACCCTAACCCTTACCTAAACAAAACCCTCACCCACACCCTCAACTTAACCCTCACCATAACCCTTACCTCACCCTAAACCTAACTCTAACCCTCAGCCTAAACCTAACCCTCACCCTAACCCTAAACCTACCCCTCACGCTAACCCTCATCCGAACCCTCACCCTAAACCTAACCCTCACCCTAAACCTAACCCTAACCCTCAACCTCACCGTAACACTCACCGTCACCCTAACACTCAACCTAACCCAAACCCTCACCCACACCCTAACCATCACACTCACCCGAACCCTAAACCTTACCCTAACCCTAAACCTCACCCTAAACATCACCCTAACCCTAACCTTCACCCTCACCCTCACCCTCACAATAAACATCAACTTAACCCTACATCTCAGCCTAACCCTAACCCTCTACCTGACCCTAAACCTCACCCTGACCCTCACCCTAACCCTAACCCTAACCCTAACCCTCACCGTAAACCTTACCCTTAACCTAACCCTCAACCTAAACCTAACCCTCACCCTAAACCTAACCCTCACACTAACCTTAACCCTAACCCTCACCCTCACCCTCTCAATACCCCTAACCCTAACCCTAATCTTAACACTGACCCTCACCCTCACCCTAACCCTAACCCTAACCCTTAACCTCACTCTCACCTTAACCCTCACATTCACCCTAAACCTCACCCTAACCCTACGCCTACCCCTCTCCCTAACCCTCACATTAACGCTAACCCTAACCCTAACCCCAACCCTAACCCTACCCCTAACTCTCAACCTCACACTAACCCTAAACCTAACCTTCACCCTCATCCTAACCCTAATCCTCACCCACACCCTAACCCTCAAACTCACCTGAAGCCTCTCCCTCACCCGAACCCTCATCCTCACCCTAAATCTCACCCTAAACATCACCCAAACCCTAACCCTCACCCTAACCCTAAACTTAACCCTCATCCTCACCCTAACCCTCACCCTAACCCTTATCCTCACCCTAACCCTAACCCTAACCCTAACCCTAACCCTAACCCTAACCCTAACCCTAACCCTAACCCTGACCCTGACCCTGACCCTGACCCTGACCCTGACCCTGACCCTGACCCTGACCCTGACCCTGACCCTAACCCTAACCCTAACCCTGACCCTAACCCTAACCCTAACCCTAACCCTAACCCTAACCCTAACCCTAACCCTAACCGTAACCCTCACTCTGACCCTCACGCTAACACTCACCCTAACCCTAACCCTAAACCTTATCCTCACCTTAACCCTCACCCTAACCCTTACCCTCATCCTTTCCCTAACCCTAACCCTCACCCTCACCCTAACCCTAACCCAAACAATAACCCTAATGATTATCCTAACCCTAACCCTCACACTCACCCAAACCCAAACCTTAACCGTAACCCTCACCTTCACCCTCAACCTAAACCTCAACCTCACCCTCATCCTAACCCTCACCCTCACCCTAAACATCAACCTAACCGTAACCCTCTAAACCAAACCCTAACTCTAACCCTAACCTTCACCCTAACCCTAAACTTACCTCTCACCCTAACCCTCACCCTAACCCTAACCCTAAACTTTCCCTAACGCTAACCCTAACATTAACCCTCACCCTCATACTAAACATCACTCTAACGCTAACCCTCACCCTAACCTTAACCCTAAGCCTCATCCTAACCCTACCCCTCAACTTAACCTTCACCCTCCCCTAATCCTCACCCTAACTCTAACCCTAACCCTTACCTAAACAAAACCCTCACCCACACCCTCAACTTAACCCTCACCATAACCCTTACCTCACCCTAAACCTAACTCTAACCCTCAGCCTAAACCTAACCCTCACCCTAACCCTAAACCTACCCCTCACGCTAACCCTCATCCGAACCCTCACCCTAAACCTAACCCTCACCCTAAACCTAACCCTAACCCTCAACCTCACTGTAACACTCACCGTCACCCTAACACTCAACCTAACCCAAACCCTCACCCACACCCTAACCATCACACTCACCCGAACCCTAAACCTTACCCTAACCCTAAACCTCACCCTAAACATCACCCTAACCCTAACCTTCACCCTCACCCTCACCCTCACAATAAACATCAACTTAACCCTACATCTCAGCCTAACCCTAACCCTCTACCTGACCCTAAACCTCACCCTGACCCTCACCCTAACCCTAACCCTAACCCTAACCCTCACCGTAAACCTTACCCTTAACCTAACCCTCAACCTAAACCTAACCCTCACCCTAAACCTAACCCTCACACTAACCTTAACCCTAACCCTCACCCTCACCCTCTCAATACCCCTAACCCTAACCCTAATCTTAACACTGACCCTCACCCTCACCCTAACCCTAACCCTAACCCTTAACCTCACTCTCACCTTAACCCTCACATTCACCCTAAACCTCACCCTAACCCTACGCCTACCCCTCTCCCTAACCCTCACATTAACGCTAACCCTAACCCTAACCCCAACCCTAACCCTACCCCTAACTCTCAACCTCACACTAACCCTAAACCTAACCTTCACCCTCATCCTAACCCTAATCCTCACCCACACCCTAACCGTCTAACTCACCTGAAGCCTCTCCCTCACCCGAAACCTCATCCTCACCCTAAATCTCACCCTAAACATCACCCAAACCCTAACCCTCACCCTAACCCTAAACTTAACCCTCATCCTCACCCTAACCCTCACCCTAACCCTTATCCTCACCCTAACCCTAACCCTAACCCTAACCCTAACCCTAACCCTAACCCTAACCCTAACCCTAACCCTAACCCTAACCCTAACCCTCACCCTAACCCTAAACTTAACCCTCATCCTCACCCTAACCCTAACCCTAACCCTAACCCTAACCCTAACCCTAACCCTAACCCTAACCCTAACCCTAACCCTAACCCTGACCCTGACCCTGACCCTGACCCTAACCCTGACCCTGACCCTGACCCTGACCCTGACCCTGACCCTGACCCTGACCCTGACCCTGACCCTGACCCTGACCCTGACCCTAACCCTAACCCTAACCCTGACCCTAACCCTAACCCTAACCCTAACCCTAACCCTAACCCTAACCCTAACCGTAACCCTCACTCTGACCCTCACGCTAACACTCACCCTAACCCTAACCCTAAACCTTATCCTCACCTTAACCCTCACCCTAACCCTTACCCTCATCCTTTCCCTAACCCTAACCCTCACCCTCACCCTAACCCTAACCCAAACAATAACCCTAATGATTATCCTAACCCTAACCCTCACACTCACCCAAACCCAAACCTTAACCGTAACCCTCACCTTCACCCTCAACCTAAACCTCAACCTCACCCTCATCCTAACCCTCACCCTCACCCTAAACATCAACCTAACCGTAACCCTCTAAACCAAACCCTAACTCTAACCCTAACCTTCACCCTAACCCTAAACTTACCTCTCACCCTAACCCTCACCCTAACCCTAACCCTAAACTTTCCCTAACGCTAACCCTAACATTAACCCTCACCCTCATACTAAACATCACTCTAACGCTAACCCTCACCCTAACCCTAACCCTAAGCCTCATCCTAACCCTACCCCTCAACTTAACCTTCACCCTCCCCTAATCCTCACCCTAACTCTAACCCTAACCCTTACCTAAACAAAACCCTCACCCACACCCTCAACTTAACCCTCACCATAACCCTTACCTCACCCTAAACCTAACTCTAACCCTCAGCCTAAACCTAACCCTCACCCTAACCCTAAACCTACCCCTCACGCTAACCCTCATCCGAACCCTCACCCTAAACCTAACCCTCACCCTAAACCTAACCCTAACCCTCAACCTCACTGTAACACTCACCGTCACCCTAACACTCAACCTAACCCAAACCCTCACCCACACCCTAACCATCACACTCACCCGAACCCTAAACCTTACCCTAACCCTAAACCTCACCCTAAACATCACCCTAACCCTAACCTTCACCCTCACCCTCACCCTCACAATAAACATCAACTTAACCCTACATCTCAGCCTAACCCTAACCCTCTACCTGACCCTAAACCTCACCCTGACCCTCACCCTAACCCTAACCCTAACCCTAACCCTCACCGTAAACCTTACCCTTAACCTAACCCTCAACCTAAACCTAACCCTCACCCTAAACCTAACCCTCACACTAACCTTAACCCTAACCCTCACCCTCACCCTCTCAATACCCCTAACCCTAACCCTAATCTTAACACTGACCCTCACCCTCACCCTAACCCTAACCCTAACCCTTAACCTCACTCTCACCTTAACCCTCACATTCACCCTAAACCTCACCCTAACCCTACGCCTACCCCTCTCCCTAACCCTCACATTAACGCTAACCCTAACCCTAACCCCAACCCTAACCCTACCCCTAACTCTCAACCTCACACTAACCCTAAACCTAACCTTCACCCTCATCCTAACCCTAATCCTCACCCACACCCTAACCCTCAAACTCACCTGAAGCCTCTCCCTCACCCGAACCCTCATCCTCACCCTAAATCTCACCCTAAACATCACCCAAACCCTAACCCTCACCCTAACCCTAAACTTAACCCTCATCCTCACCCTAACCCTCACCCTAACCCTTATCCTCACCCTAACCCTAACCCTAACCCTAACCCTAACCCTAACCCTAACCCTGACCCTAACCCTGACCCTAACCCTAACCCTAACCCTAACCCTGACCCTAACCCTGACCCTGACCCTGACCCTGACCCTGACCCTGACCCTGACCCTGACCCTGACCCTGACCCTGACCCTGACCCTGACCCTAACCCTAACCCTAACCCTAACCCTGACCCTAACCCTAACCCTAACCCTAACCCTAACCCTAACCCTAACCCTGACCCTAAGCCTAACCCTAACCCTAACCCTAACCCTAACCGTAACCCTCACTCTGACCCTCACGCTAACACTCACCCTAACCCTAACCCTAAACCTTATCCTCACCTTAACCCTCACCCTAACCCTTACCCTCATCCTTTCCCTAACCCTAACCCTCACCCTCACCCTAACCCTAACCCAAACAATAACCCTAATGATCATCCTAACCCTAACCCTCACACTCACCCAAACCCAAACCTTAACCGTAACCCTCACCTTCACCCTCAACCTAAACCTCAACCTCACCCTCATCCTAACCCTCACCCTCACCCTAAACATCAACCTAACCGTAACCCTCTAAACCAAACCCTAACTCTAACCCTAACCTTCACCCTAACCCTAAACTTACCTCTCACCCTAACCCTCACCCTAACCCTAACCCTAAACTTTCCCTAACGCTAACCCTAACATTAACCCTCACCCTCATACTAAACATCACTCTAACGCTAACCCTCACCCTAACCCTAACCCTAAGCCTCATCCTAACCCTACCCCTCAACTTAACCTTCACCCTCCCCTAATCCTCACCCTAACTCTAACCCTAACCCTTACCTAAACAAAACCCTCACCCACACCCTCAACTTAACCCTCACCATAACCCTTACCTCACCCTAAACCTAACTCTAACCCTCAGCCTAAACCTAACCCTCACCCTAACCCTAAACCTACCCCTCACGCTAACCCTCATCCGAACCCTCACCCTAAACCTAACCCTCACCCTAAACCTAACCCTAACCCTCAACCTCACCGTAACACTCACCGTCACCCTAACACTCAACCTAACCCAAACCCTCACCCACACCCTAACCATCACACTCACCCGAACCCTAAACCTTACCCTAACCCTAAACCTCACCCTAAACATCACCCTAACCCTAACCTTCACCCTCACCCTCACCCTCACAATAAACATCAACTTAACCCTACATCTCAGCCTAACCCTAACCCTCTACCTGACCCTAAACCTCACCCTGACCCTCACCCTAACCCTAACCCTAACCCTAACCCTCACCGTAAACCTTACCCTTAACCTAACCCTCAACCTAAACCTAACCCTCACCCTAAACCTAACCCTCACACTAACCTTAACCCTAACCCTCACCCTCACCCTCTCAATACCCCTAACCCTAACCCTAATCTTAACACTGACCCTCACCCTCACCCTAAGCCTAACCCTAACCCTTAACCTCACTCTCACCTTAACCCTCACATTCACCCTAAACCTCACCCTAACCCTACGCCTACCCCTCTCCCTAACCCTCACATTAACGCTAACCCTAACCCTAACCCCAACCCTAACCCTACCCCTAACTCTCAACCTCACACTAACCCTAAACCTAACCTTCACCCTCATCCTAACCCTAATCCTCACCCACACCCTAACCGTCTAACTCACCTGAAGCCTCTCCCTCACCCGAACCCTCATCCTCACCCTAAATCTCACCCTAAACATCACCCAAACCCTAACCCTCACCCTAACCCTAAACTTAACCCTCATCCTCACCCTAACCCTCACCCTAACCCTTATCCTCACCCTAACCCTAACCCTAACCCTAACCCTAACCCTAACCCTAACCCTAACCCTAACCATAACCCTGACCCTAACCCTAACCCTAACCCTAACCCTAACCCTAACCCTAACCCTGACCCTAACCCTGACCCTGACCCTGACCCTGACCCTGACCCTGACCCTGACCCTGACCCTGACCCTGACCCTGACCCTGACCCTAACCCTAACCCTAACCCTAACCCTGACCCTAACCCTAACCCTAACCCTAACCCTAACCCTAACCCTAACCCTGACCCTAAGCCTAACCCTATCCCTAACCCTAACCCTAACCGTAACCCTCACTCTGACCCTCACGCTAACACTCACCCTAACCCTAACCCTAAACCTTATCCTCACCTTAACCCTCACCCTAACCCTTACCCTCATCCTTTCCCTAACCCTAACCCTCACCCTCACCCTAACCCTAACCCAAACAATAACCCTAATGATCATCCTAACCCTAACCCTCACACTCACCCAAACCCAAACCTTAACCGTAACCCTCACCTTCACCCTCAACCTAAACCTCAACCTCACCCTCATCCTAACCCTCACCCTCACCCTAAACATCAACCTAACCGTAACCCTCTAAACCAAACCCTAACTCTAACCCTAACCTTCACCCTAACCCTAAACTTACCTCTCACCCTAACCCTCACCCTAACCCTAACCCTAAACTTTCCCTAACGCTAACCCTAACATTAACCCTCACCCTCATACTAAACATCACTCTAACGCTAACCCTCACCCTAACCCTAACCCTAAGCCTCATCCTAACCCTACCCCTCAACTTAACCTTCACCCTCCCCTAATCCTCACCCTAACTCTAACCCTAACCCTTACCTAAACAAAACCCTCACCCACACCCTCAACTTAACCCTCACCATAACCCTTACCTCACCCTAAACCTAACTCTAACCCTCAGCCTAAACCTAACCCTCACCCTAACCCTAAACCTACCCCTCACGCTAACCCTCATCCGAACCCTCACCCTAAACCTAACCCTCACCCTAAACCTAACCCTAACCCTCAACCTCACCGTAACACTCACCGTCACCCTAACACTCAACCTAACCCAAACCCTCACCCACACCCTAACCATCACACTCACCCGAACCCTAAACCTTACCCTAACCCTAAACCTCACCCTAAACATCACCCTAACCCTAACCTTCACCCTCACCCTCACCCTCACAATAAACATCAACTTAACCCTACATCTCAGCCTAACCCTAACCCTCTACCTGACCCTAAACCTCACCCTGACCCTCACCCTAACCCTAACCCTAACCCTAACCCTCACCGTAAACCTTACCCTTAACCTAACCCTCAACCTAAACCTAACCCTCACCCTAAACCTAACCCTCACACTAACCTTAACCCTAACCCTCACCCTCACCCTCTCAATACCCCTAACCCTAACCCTAATCTTAACACTGACCCTCACCCTCACCCTAACCCTAACCCTAACCCTTAACCTCACTCTCACCTTAACCCTCACATTCACCCTAAACCTCACCCTAACCCTACGCCTACCCCTCTCCCTAACCCTCACATTAACGCTAACCCTAACCCTAACCCCAACCCTAACCCTACCCCTAACTCTCAACCTCACACTAACCCTAAACCTAACCTTCACCCTCATCCTAACCCTAATCCTCACCCACACCCTAACCGTCTAACTCACCTGAAGCCTCTCCCTCACCCGAACCCTCATCCTCACCCTAAATCTCACCCTAAACATCACCCAAACCCTAACCCTCACCCTAACCCTAAACTTAACCCTCATCCTCACCCTAACCCTCACCCTAACCCTTATCCTCACCCTAACCCTAACCCTAACCCTAACCCTAACCCTAACCCTAACCCTAACCCTAACCCTAACCCTAACCCTAACCCTAACCCTGACCCTAACCCTAACCCTAACCCTAACCCTAACCCTAACCCTGACCCTGACCCTGACCCTGACCCTGACCCTGACCCTGACCCTGACCCTGACCCTGACCCTAACCCTAACCCTAACCCTAACCCTGACCCTAACCCTAACCCTAACCCTAACCCTAACCCTAACCCTAACCCTGACCCTAAGCCTAACCCTAACCCTAACCCTAACCCTAACCGTAACCCTCACTCTGACCCTCACGCTAACACTCACCCTAACCCTAACCCTAAACCTTATCCTCACCTTAACCCTCACCCTAACCCTTACCCTCATCCTTTCCCTAACCCTAACCCTCACCCTCACCCTAACCCTAACCCAAACAATAACCCTAATGATCATCCTAACCCTAACCCTCACACTCACCCAAACCCAAACCTTAACCGTAACCCTCACCTTCACCCTCAACCTAAACCTCAACCTCACCCTCATCCTAACCCTCACCCTCACCCTAAACATCAACCTAACCGTAACCCTCTAAACCAAACCCTAACTCTAACCCTAACCTTCACCCTAACCCTAAACTTACCTCTCACCCTAACCCTCACCCTAACCCTAACCCTAAACTTTCCCTAACGCTAACCCTAACATTAACCCTCACCCTCATACTAAACATCACTCTAACGCTAACCCTCACCCTAACCCTAACCCTAAGCCTCATCCTAACCCTACCCCTCAACTTAACCTTCACCCTCCCCTAATCCTCACCCTAACTCTAACCCTAACCCTTACCTAAACAAAACCCTCACCCACACCCTCAACTTAACCCTCACCATAACCCTTACCTCACCCTAAACCTAACTCTAACCCTCAGCCTAAACCTAACCCTCACCCTAACCCTAAACCTACCCCTCACGCTAACCCTCATCCGAACCCTCACCCTAAACCTAACCCTCACCCTAAACCTAACCCTAACCCTCAACCTCACCGTAACACTCACCGTCACCCTAACACTCAACCTAACCCAAACCCTCACCCACACCCTAACCATCACACTCACCCGAACCCTAAACCTTACCCTAACCCTAAACCTCACCCTAAACATCACCCTAACCCTAACCTTCACCCTCACCCTCAC
>NW_024871396.1:117500-130000 GCF_019054845.1 Dipodomys spectabilis | reverse complement strand
CCTCACCCTAAACATCAACCTAACCGTAACCCTCTAAACCAAACCCTAACTCTAACCCTAACCTTCACCCTAACCCTAAACTTACCTCTCACCCTAACCCTCACCCTAACCCTAACCCTAAACTTTCCCTAACGCTAACCCTAACATTAACCCTCACCCTCATACTAAACATCACTCTAACGCTAACCCTCACCCTAACCCTAACCCTAAGCCTCATCCTAACCCTACCCCTCAACTTAACCTTCACCCTCCCCTAATCCTCACCCTAACTCTAACCCTAACCCTTACCTAAACAAAACCCTCACCCACACCCTCAACTTAACCCTCACCATAACCCTTACCTCACCCTAAACCTAACTCTAACCCTCAGCCTAAACCTAACCCTCACCCTAACCCTAAACCTACCCCTCACGCTAACCCTCATCCGAACCCTCACCCTAAACCTAACCCTCACCCTAAACCTAACCCTAACCCTCAACCTCACCGTAACACTCACCGTCACCCTAACACTCAACCTAACCCAAACCCTCACCCACACCCTAACCATCACACTCACCCGAACCCTAAACCTTACCCTAACCCTAAACCTCACCCTAAACATCACCCTAACCCTAACCTTCACCCTCACCCTCACCCTCACAATAAACATCAACTTAACCCTACATCTCAGCCTAACCCTAACCCTCTACCTGACCCTAAACCTCACCCTGACCCTCACCCTAACCCTAACCCTAACCCTAACCCTCACCGTAAACCTTACCCTTAACCTAACCCTCAACCTAAACCTAACCCTCACCCTAAACCTAACCCTCACACTAACCTTAACCCTAACCCTCACCCTCACCCTCTCAATACCCCTAACCCTAACCCTAATCTTAACACTGACCCTCACCCTCACCCTAACCCTAACCCTAACCCTTAACCTCACTCTCACCTTAACCCTCACATTCACCCTAAACCTCACCCTAACCCTACGCCTACCCCTCTCCCTAACCCTCACATTAACGCTAACCCTAACCCTAACCCCAACCCTAACCCTACCCCTAACTCTCAACCTCACACTAACCCTAAACCTAACCTTCACCCTCATCCTAACCCTAATCCTCACCCACACCCTAACCGTCTAACTCACCTGAAGCCTCTCCCTCACCCGAACCCTCATCCTCACCCTAAATCTCACCCTAAACATCACCCAAACCCTAACCCTCACCCTAACCCTAAACTTAACCCTCATCCTCACCCTAACCCTCACCCTAACCCTTATCCTCACCCTAACCCTAACCCTAACCCTAACCCTAACCCTAACCCTAACCCTAACCCTAACCCTAACCCTAACCCTAACCCTAACCCTCACCCTCTCAATACCCCTAACCCTAACCCTAATCTTAACACTGACCCTCACCCTCACCCTAACCCTAACCCTAACCCTTAACCTCACTCTCACCTTAACCCTCACATTCACCCTAAACCTCACCCTAACCCTACGCCTACCCCTCTCCCTAACCCTCACATTAACGCTAACCCTAACCCTAACCCCAACATTAACCCTACCCCTAACTCTCAACCTCACACTAACCCTAAACCTAACCTTCACCCTCATCCTAACCCTAATCCTCACCCACACCCTAACCCTCAAACTCACCTGAAGCCTCTCCCTCACCCGAACCCTCATCCTCACCCTAAATCTCACCCTAAACATCACCCAAACCCTAACCCTCACCCTAACCCTAAACTTAACCCTCATCCTCACCCTAACCCTCACCCTAACCCTTATCCTCACCCTAACCCTAACCCTAACCCTAACCCTAACCCTAACCCTAACCCTAACCCTAACCATAACCCTGACCCTAACCCTAACCCTAACCCTAACCCTAACCCTAACCCTAACCCTGACCCTAACCCTGACCCTGACCCTGACCCTGACCCTGACCCTGACCCTGACCCTGACCCTGACCCTGACCCTGACCCTAACCCTAACCCTAACCCTAACCCTGACCCTAACCCTAACCCTAACCCTAACCCTAACCCTAACCCTAACCCTGACCCTAAGCCTAACCCTAACCCTAACCCTAACCCTAACCGTAACCCTCACTCTGACCCTCACGCTAACACTCACCCTAACCCTAACCCTAAACCTTATCCTCACCTTAACCCTCACCCTAACCCTTACCCTCATCCTTTCCCTAACCCTAACCCTCACCCTCACCCTAACCCTAACCCAAACAATAACCCTAATGATCATCCTAACCCTAACCCTCACACTCACCCAAACCCAAACCTTAACCGTAACCCTCACCTTCACCCTCAACCTAAACCTCAACCTCACCCTCATCCTAACCCTCACCCTCACCCTAAACATCAACCTAACCGTAACCCTCTAAACCAAACCCTAACTCTAACCCTAACCTTCACCCTAACCCTAAACTTACCTCTCACCCTAACCCTCACCCTAACCCTAACCCTAAACTTTCCCTAACGCTAACCCTAACATTAACCCTCACCCTCATACTAAACATCACTCTAACGCTAACCCTCACCCTAACCCTAACCCTAAGCCTCATCCTAACCCTACCCCTCAACTTAACCTTCACCCTCCCCTAATCCTCACCCTAACTCTAACCCTAACCCTTACCTAAACAAAACCCTCACCCACACCCTCAACTTAACCCTCACCATAACCCTTACCTCACCCTAAACCTAACTCTAACCCTCAGCCTAAACCTAACCCTCACCCTAACCCTAAACCTACCCCTCACGCTAACCCTCATCCGAACCCTCACCCTAAACCTAACCCTCACCCTAAACCTAACCCTAACCCTCAACCTCACCGTAACACTCACCGTCACCCTAACACTCAACCTAACCCAAACCCTCACCCACACCCTAACCATCACACTCACCCGAACCCTAAACCTTACCCTAACCCTAAACCTCACCCTAAACATCACCCTAACCCTAACCTTCACCCTCACCCTCACCCTCACAATAAACATCAACTTAACCCTACATCTCAGCCTAACCCTAACCCTCTACCTGACCCTAAACCTCACCCTGACCCTCACCCTAACCCTAACCCTAACCCTAACCCTCACCGTAAACCTTACCCTTAACCTAACCCTCAACCTAAACCTAACCCTCACCCTAAACCTAACCCTCACACTAACCTTAACCCTAACCCTCACCCTCACCCTCTCAATACCCCTAACCCTAACCCTAATCTTAACACTGACCCTCACCCTCACCCTAACCCTAACCCTAACCCTTAACCTCACTCTCACCTTAACCCTCACATTCACCCTAAACCTCACCCTAACCCTACGCCTACCCCTCTCCCTAACCCTCACATTAACGCTAACCCTAACCCTAACCCCAACCCTAACCCTACCCCTAACTCTCAACCTCACACTAACCCTAAACCTAACCTTCACCCTCATCCTAACCCTAATCCTCACCCACACCCTAACCGTCTAACTCACCTGAAGCCTCTCCCTCACCCGAACCCTCATCCTCACCCTAAATCTCACCCTAAACATCACCCAAACCCTAACCCTCACCCTAACCCTAAACTTAACCCTCATCCTCACCCTAACCCTCACCCTAACCCTTATCCTCACCCTAACCCTAACCCTAACCCTAACCCTAACCCTAACCCTAACCCTAACCCTAACCCTAACCCTAACCCTGACCCTAACCCTAACCCTAACCCTAACCCTAACCCTAACCCTGACCCTGACCCTGACCCTGACCCTGACCCTGACCCTGACCCTGACCCTGACCCTGACCCTGACCCTGACCCTGACCCTGACCCTAACCCTAACCCTAACCCTGACCCTAACCCTAACCCTAACCCTAACCCTAACCCTAACCCTAACCCTGACCCTAAGCCTAACCCTAACCCTAACCCTAACCCTAACCGTAACCCTCACTCTGACCCTCACGCTAACACTCACCCTAACCCTAACCCTAAACCTTATCCTCACCTTAACCCTCACCCTAACCCTTACCCTCATCCTTTCCCTAACCCTAACCCTCACCCTCACCCTAACCCTAACCCAAACAATAACCCTAATGATCATCCTAACCCTAACCCTCACACTCACCCAAACCCAAACCTTAACCGTAACCCTCACCTTCACCCTCAACCTAAACCTCAACCTCACCCTCATCCTAACCCTCACCCTCACCCTAAACATCAACCTAACCGTAACCCTCTAAACCAAACCCTAACTCTAACCCTAACCTTCACCCTAACCCTAAACTTACCTCTCACCCTAACCCTCACCCTAACCCTAACCCTAAACTTTCCCTAACGCTAACCCTAACATTAACCCTCACCCTCATACTAAACATCACTCTAACGCTAACCCTCACCCTAACCCTAACCCTAAGCCTCATCCTAACCCTACCCCTCAACTTAACCTTCACCCTCCCCTAATCCTCACCCTAACTCTAACCCTAACCCTTACCTAAACAAAACCCTCACCCACACCCTCAACTTAACCCTCACCATAACCCTTACCTCACCCTAAACCTAACTCTAACCCTCAGCCTAAACCTAACCCTCACCCTAACCCTAAACCTACCCCTCACGCTAACCCTCATCCGAACCCTCACCCTAAACCTAACCCTCACCCTAAACCTAACCCTAACCCTCAACCTCACCGTAACACTCACCGTCACCCTAACACTCAACCTAACCCAAACCCTCACCCACACCCTAACCATCACACTCACCCGAACCCTAAACCTTACCCTAACCCTAAACCTCACCCTAAACATCACCCTAACCCTAACCTTCACCCTCACCCTCACCCTCACAATAAACATCAACTTAACCCTACATCTCAGCCTAACCCTAACCCTCTACCTGACCCTAAACCTCACCCTGACCCTCACCCTAACCCTAACCCTAACCCTAACCCTCACCGTAAACCTTACCCTTAACCTAACCCTCAACCTAAACCTAACCCTCACCCTAAACCTAACCCTCACACTAACCTTAACCCTAACCCTCACCCTCACCCTCTCAATACCCCTAACCCTAACCCTAATCTTAACACTGACCCTCACCCTCACCCTAACCCTAACCCTAACCCTTAACCTCACTCTCACCTTAACCCTCACATTCACCCTAAACCTCACCCTAACCCTACGCCTACCCCTCTCCCTAACCCTCACATTAACGCTAACCCTAACCCTAACCCCAACCCTAACCCTACCCCTAACTCTCAACCTCACACTAACCCTAAACCTAACCTTCACCCTCATCCTAACCCTAATCCTCACCCACACCCTAACCCTCAAACTCACCTGAAGCCTCTCCCTCACCCGAACCCTCATCCTCACCCTAAATCTCACCCTAAACATCACCCAAACCCTAACCCTCACCCTAACCCTAAACTTAACCCTCATCCTCACCCTAACCCTCACCCTAACCCTTATCCTCACCCTAACCCTAACCCTAACCCTAACCCTAACCCTAACCCTAACCCTAACCCTAACCCTAACCCTAACCCTAACCCTGACCCTAACCCTAACCCTAACCCTAACCCTAACCCTGACCCTGACCCTGACCCTGACCCTGACCCTGACCCTGACCCTGACCCTGACCCTGACCCTGACCCTGACCCTAACCCTAACCCTAACCCTAACCCTGACCCTAACCCTAACCCTAACCCTAACCCTAACCCTAACCCTAACCCTGACCCTAAGCCTAACCCTAACCCTAACCCTAACCCTAACCGTAACCCTCACTCTGACCCTCACGCTAACACTCACCCTAACCCTAACCCTAAACCTTATCCTCACCTTAACCCTCACCCTAACCCTTACCCTCATCCTTTCCCTAACCCTAACCCTCACCCTCACCCTAACCCTAACCCAAACAATAACCCTAATGATCATCCTAACCCTAACCCTCACACTCACCCAAACCCAAACCTTAACCGTAACCCTCACCTTCACCCTCAACCTAAACCTCAACCTCACCCTCATCCTAACCCTCACCCTCACCCTAAACATCAACCTAACCGTAACCCTCTAAACCAAACCCTAACTCTAACCCTAACCTTCACCCTAACCCTAAACTTACCTCTCACCCTAACCCTCACCCTAACCCTAACCCTAAACTTTCCCTAACGCTAACCCTAACATTAACCCTCACCCTCATACTAAACATCACTCTAACGCTAACCCTCACCCTAACCCTAACCCTAAGCCTCATCCTAACCCTACCCCTCAACTTAACCTTCACCCTCCCCTAATCCTCACCCTAACTCTAACCCTAACCCTTACCTAAACAAAACCCTCACCCACACCCTCAACTTAACCCTCACCATAACCCTTACCTCACCCTAAACCTAACTCTAACCCTCAGCCTAAACCTAACCCTCACCCTAACCCTAAACCTACCCCTCACGCTAACCCTCATCCGAACCCTCACCCTAAACCTAACCCTCACCCTAAACCTAACCCTAACCCTCAACCTCACCGTAACACTCACCGTCACCCTAACACTCAACCTAACCCAAACCCTCACCCACACCCTAACCATCACACTCACCCGAACCCTAAACCTTACCCTAACCCTAAACCTCACCCTAAACATCACCCTAACCCTAACCTTCACCCTCACCCTCACCCTCACAATAAACATCAACTTAACCCTACATCTCAGCCTAACCCTAACCCTCTACCTGACCCTAAACCTCACCCTGACCCTCACCCTAACCCTAACCCTAACCCTAACCCTCACCGTAAACCTTACCCTTAACCTAACCCTCAACCTAAACCTAACCCTCACCCTAAACCTAACCCTCACACTAACCTTAACCCTAACCCTCACCCTCACCCTCTCAATACCCCTAACCCTAACCCTAATCTTAACACTGACCCTCACCCTCACCCTAACCCTAACCCTAACCCTTAACCTCACTCTCACCTTAACCCTCACATTCACCCTAAACCTCACCCTAACCCTACGCCTACCCCTCTCCCTAACCCTCACATTAACGCTAACCCTAACCCTAACCCCAACCCTAACCCTACCCCTAACTCTCAACCTCACACTAACCCTAAACCTAACCTTCACCCTCATCCTAACCCTAATCCTCACCCACACCCTAACCCTCAAACTCACCTGAAGCCTCTCCCTCACCCGAACCCTCATCCTCACCCTAAATCTCACCCTAAACATCACCCAAACCCTAACCCTCACCCTAACCCTAAACTTAACCCTCATCCTCACCCTAACCCTCACCCTAACCCTTATCCTCACCCTAACCCTAACCCTAACCCTAACCCTAACCCTAACCCTAACCCTAACCCTAACCCTAACCCTAACCCTAACCCTGACCCTGACCCTGACCCTGACCCTAACCCTGACCCTGACCCTGACCCTGACCCTGACCCTGACCCTGACCCTGACCCTGACCCTGACCCTGACCCTGACCCTGACCCTAACCCTAACCCTGACCCTAACCCTAACCCTAACCCTAACCCTAACCCTAACCCTAACCCTAACCCTAACCCTAACCCTAACCCTAACCGTAACCCTCACTCTGACCCTCACGCTAACACTCACCCTAACCCTAACCCTAAACCTTATCCTCACCTTAACCCTCACCCTAACCCTTACCCTCATCCTTTCCCTAACCCTAACCCTCACCCTCACCCTAACCCTAACCCAAACAATAACCCTAATGATTATCCTAACCCTAACCCTCACACTCACCCAAACCCAAACCTTAACCGTAACCCTCACCTTCACCCTCAACCTAAACCTCAACCTCACCCTCATCCTAACCCTCACCCTCACCCTAAACATCAACCTAACCGTAACCCTCTAAACCAAACCCTAACTCTAACCCTAACCTTCACCCTAACCCTAAACTTACCTCTCACCCTAACCCTCACCCTAACCCTAACCCTAAACTTTCCCTAACGCTAACCCTAACATTAACCCTCACCCTCATACTAAACATCACTCTAACGCTAACCCTCACCCTAACCCTAACCCTAAGCCTCATCCTAACCCTACCCCTCAACTTAACCTTCACCCTCCCCTAATCCTCACCCTAACTCTAACCCTAACCCTTACCTAAACAAAACCCTCACCCACACCCTCAACTTAACCCTCACCATAACCCTTACCTCACCCTAAACCTAACTCTAACCCTCAGCCTAAACCTAACCCTCACCCTAACCCTAAACCTACCCCTCACGCTAACCCTCATCCGAACCCTCACCCTAAACCTAACCCTCACCCTAAACCTAACCCTAACCCTCAACCTCACCGTAACACTCACCGTCACCCTAACACTCAACCTAACCCAAACCCTCACCCACACCCTAACCATCACACTCACCCGAACCCTAAACCTTACCCTAACCCTAAACCTCACCCTAAACATCACCCTAACCCTAACCTTCACCCTCACCCTCACCCTCACAATAAACATCAACTTAACCCTACATCTCAGCCTAACCCTAACCCTCTACCTGACCCTAAACCTCACCCTGACCCTCACCCTAACCCTAACCCTAACCCTAACCCTCACCGTAAACCTTACCCTTAACCTAACCCTCAACCTAAACCTAACCCTCACCCTAAACCTAACCCTCACACTAACCTTAACCCTAACCCTCACCCTCACCCTCTCAATACCCCTAACCCTAATCTTAACACTGACCCTCACCCTCACCCTAACCCTAACCCTAACCCTTAACCTCACTCTCACCTTAACCCTCACATTCACCCTAAACCTCACCCTAACCCTACGCCTACCCCTCTCCCTAACCCTCACATTAACGCTAACCCTAACCCTAACCCCAACCCTAACCCTACCCCTAACTCTCAACCTCACACTAACCCTAAACCTAACCTTCACCCTCATCCTAACCCTAATCCTCACCCACACCCTAACCCTCAAACTCACCTGAAGCCTCTCCCTCACCCGAACCCTCATCCTCACCCTAAATCTCACCCTAAACATCACCCAAACCCTAACCCTCACCCTAACCCTAAACTTAACCCTCATCCTCACCCTAACCCTCACCCTAACCCTTATCCTCACCCTAACCCTAACCCTAACCCTAACCCTAACCCTAACCCTAACCCTAACCCTAACCCTAACCCTAACCCTAACCCTGACCCTGACCCTGACCCTGACCCTAACCCTGACCCTGACCCTGACCCTGACCCTGACCCTGACCCTGACCCTGACCCTGACCCTGACCCTGACCCTGACCCTGACCCTAACCCTAACCCTGACCCTAACCCTAACCCTAACCCTAACCCTAACCCTAACCCTAACCCTAACCCTAACCGTAACCCTCACTCTGACCCTCACGCTAACACTCACCCTAACCCTAACCCTAAACCTTATCCTCACCTTAACCCTCACCCTAACCCTTACCCTCATCCTTTCCCTAACCCTAACCCTCACCCTCACCCTAACCCTAACCCAAACAATAACCCTAATGATTATCCTAACCCTAACCCTCACACTCACCCAAACCCAAACCTTAACCGTAACCCTCACCTTCACCCTCAACCTAAACCTCAACCTCACCCTCATCCTAACCCTCACCCTCACCCTAAACATCAACCTAACCGTAACCCTCTAAACCAAACCCTAACTCTAACCCTAACCTTCACCCTAACCCTAAACTTACCTCTCACCCTAACCCTCACCCTAACCCTAACCCTAAACTTTCCCTAACGCTAACCCTAACATTAACCCTCACCCTCATACTAAACATCACTCTAACGCTAACCCTCACCCTAACCCTAACCCTAAGCCTCATCCTAACCCTACCCCTCAACTTAACCTTCACCCTCCCCTAATCCTCACCCTAACTCTAACCCTAACCCTTACCTAAACAAAACCCTCACCCACACCCTCAACTTAACCCTCACCATAACCCTTACCTCACCCTAAACCTAACTCTAACCCTCAGCCTAAACCTAACCCTCACCCTAACCCTAAACCTACCCCTCACGCTAACCCTCATCCGAACCCTCACCCTAAACCTAACCCTCACCCTAAACCTAACCCTAACCCTCAACCTCACTGTAACACTCACCGTCACCCTAACACTCAACCTAACCCAAACCCTCACCCACACCCTAACCATCACACTCACCCGAACCCTAAACCTTACCCTAACCCTAAACCTCACCCTAAACATCACCCTAACCCTAACCTTCACCCTCACCCTCACCCTCACAATAAACATCAACTTAACCCTACATCTCAGCCTAACCCTAACCCTCTACCTGACCCTAAACCTCACCCTGACCCTCACCCTAACCCTAACCCTAACCCTAACCCTCACCGTAAACCTTACCCTTAACCTAACCCTCAACCTAAACCTAACCCTCACCCTAAACCTAACCCTCACACTAACCTTAACCCTAACCCTCACCCTCACCCTCTCAATACCCCTAACCCTAACCCTAATCTTAACACTGACCCTCACCCTCACCCTAACCCTAACCCTAACCCTTAACCTCACTCTCACCTTAACCCTCACATTCACCCTAAACCTCACCCTAACCCTACGCCTACCCCTCTCCCTAACCCTCACATTAACGCTAACCCTAACCCTAACCCCAACCCTAACCCTACCCCTAACTCTCAACCTCACACTAACCCTAAACCTAACCTTCACCCTCATCCTAACCCTAATCCTCACCCACACCCTAACCCTCAAACTCACCTGAAGCCTCTCCCTCACCCGAACCCTCATCCTCACCCTAAATCTCACCCTAAACATCACCCAAACCCTAACCCTCACCCTAACCCTAAACTTAACCCTCATCCTCACCCTAACCCTCACCCTAACCCTTATCCTCACCCTAACCCTAACCCTAACCCTAACCCTAACCCTAACCCTAACCCTAACCCTAACCCTAACCCTAACCCTAACCCTAACCCTCACCCTAACCCTAAACTTAACCCTCATCCTCACCCTAACCCTAACCCTAACCCTAACCCTAACCCTAACCCTAACCCTAACCCTAACCCTAACCCTAACCCTAACCCTAACCCTAACCCTAACCCTAACCCTGACCCTGACCCTGACCCTAACCCTGACCCTGACCCTGACCCTGACCCTGACCCTGACCCTGACCCTGACCCTGACCCTGACCCTGACCCTGACCCTGACCCTAACCCTAACCCTAACCCTGACCCTAACCCTAACCCTAACCCTAACCCTAACCCTAACCCTAACCCTAACCCTAACCGTAACCCTCACTCTGACCCTCACGCTAACACTCACCCTAACCCTAACCCTAAACCTTATCCTCACCTTAACCCTCACCCTAACCCTTACCCTCATCCTTTCCCTAACCCTAACCCTCACCCTCACCCTAACCCTAACCCAAACAATAACCCTAATGATTATCCTAACCCTAACCCTCACACTCACCCAAACCCAAACCTTAACCGTAACCCTCACCTTCACCCTCAACCTAAACCTCAACCTCACCCTCATCCTAACCCTCACCCTCACCCTAAACATCAACCTAACCGTAACCCTCTAAACCAAACCCTAACTCTAACCCTAACCTTCACCCTAACCCTAAACTTACCTCTCACCCTAACCCTCACCCTAACCCTAACCCTAAACTTTCCCTAACGCTAACCCTAACATTAACCCTCACCCTCATACTAAACATCACTCTAACGCTAACCCTCACCCTAACCCTAACCCTAAGCCTCATCCTAACCCTACCCCTCAACTTAACCTTCACCCTCCCCTAATCCTCACCCTAACTCTAACCCTAACCCTTACCTAAACAAAACCCTCACCCACACCCTCAACTTAACCCTCACCATAACCCTTACCTCACCCTAAACCTAACTCTAACCCTCAGCCTAAACCTAACCCTCACCCTAACCCTAAACCTACCCCTCACGCTAACCCTCATCCGAACCCTCACCCTAAACCTAACCCTCACCCTAAACCTAACCCTAACCCTCAACCTCACTGTAACACTCACCGTCACCCTAACACTCAACCTAACCCAAACCCTCACCCACACCCTAACCATCACACTCACCCGAACCCTAAACCTTACCCTAACCCTAAACCTCACCCTAAACATCACCCTAACCCTAACCTTCACCCTCACCCTCACCCTCACAATAAACATCAACTTAACCCTACATCTCAGCCTAACCCTAACCCTCTACCTGACCCTAAACCTCACCCTGACCCTCACCCTAACCCTAACCCTAACCCTAACCCTCACCGTAAACCTTACCCTTAACCTAACCCTCAACCTAAACCTAACCCTCACCCTAAACCTAACCCTCACACTAACCTTAACCCTAACCCTCACCCTCACCCTCTCAATACCCCTAACCCTAACCCTAATCTTAACACTGACCCTCACCCTCACCCTAACCCTAACCCTAACCCTTAACCTCACTCTCACCTTAACCCTCACATTCACCCTAAACCTCACCCTAACCCTACGCCTACCCCTC
>NW_024871396.1:110000-112500 GCF_019054845.1 Dipodomys spectabilis | reverse complement strand
CCTAAACCTCACCCTAAACATCACCCTAACCCTAACCTTCACCCTCACCCTCACCCTCACAATAAACATCAACTTAACCCTACATCTCAGCCTAACCCTAACCCTCTACCTGACCCTAAACCTCACCCTGACCCTCACCCTAACCCTAACCCTAACCCTAACCCTCACCGTAAACCTTACCCTTAACCTAACCCTCAACCTAAACCTAACCCTCACCCTAAACCTAACCCTCACACTAACCTTAACCCTAACCCTCACCCTCACCCTCTCAATACCCCTAACCCTAACCCTAATCTTAACACTGACCCTCACCCTCACCCTAACCCTAACCCTAACCCTTAACCTCACTCTCACCTTAACCCTCACATTCACCCTAAACCTCACCCTAACCCTACGCCTACCCCTCTCCCTAACCCTCACATTAACGCTAACCCTAACCCTAACCCCAACCCTAACCCTACCCCTAACTCTCAACCTCACACTAACCCTAAACCTAACCTTCACCCTCATCCTAACCCTAATCCTCACCCACACCCTAACCGTCTAACTCACCTGAAGCCTCTCCCTCACCCGAACCCTCATCCTCACCCTAAATCTCACCCTAAACATCACCCAAACCCTAACCCTCACCCTAACCCTAAACTTAACCCTCATCCTCACCCTAACCCTCACCCTAACCCTTATCCTCACCCTAACCCTAACCCTAACCCTAACCCTAACCCTAACCCTAACCCTAACCCTAACCCTAACCCTAACCCTAACCCTAACCCTAACCCTGACCCTAACCCTAACCCTAACCCTAACCCTAACCCTAACCCTGACCCTGACCCTGACCCTGACCCTGACCCTGACCCTGACCCTGACCCTGACCCTGACCCTAACCCTAACCCTAACCCTAACCCTGACCCTAACCCTAACCCTAACCCTAACCCTAACCCTAACCCTAACCCTGACCCTAAGCCTAACCCTAACCCTAACCCTAACCCTAACCGTAACCCTCACTCTGACCCTCACGCTAACACTCACCCTAACCCTAACCCTAAACCTTATCCTCACCTTAACCCTCACCCTAACCCTTACCCTCATCCTTTCCCTAACCCTAACCCTCACCCTCACCCTAACCCTAACCCAAACAATAACCCTAATGATCATCCTAACCCTAACCCTCACACTCACCCAAACCCAAACCTTAACCGTAACCCTCACCTTCACCCTCAACCTAAACCTCAACCTCACCCTCATCCTAACCCTCACCCTCACCCTAAACATCAACCTAACCGTAACCCTCTAAACCAAACCCTAACTCTAACCCTAACCTTCACCCTAACCCTAAACTTACCTCTCACCCTAACCCTCACCCTAACCCTAACCCTAAACTTTCCCTAACGCTAACCCTAACATTAACCCTCACCCTCATACTAAACATCACTCTAACGCTAACCCTCACCCTAACCCTAACCCTAAGCCTCATCCTAACCCTACCCCTCAACTTAACCTTCACCCTCCCCTAATCCTCACCCTAACTCTAACCCTAACCCTTACCTAAACAAAACCCTCACCCACACCCTCAACTTAACCCTCACCATAACCCTTACCTCACCCTAAACCTAACTCTAACCCTCAGCCTAAACCTAACCCTCACCCTAACCCTAAACCTACCCCTCACGCTAACCCTCATCCGAACCCTCACCCTAAACCTAACCCTCACCCTAAACCTAACCCTAACCCTCAACCTCACCGTAACACTCACCGTCACCCTAACACTCAACCTAACCCAAACCCTCACCCACACCCTAACCATCACACTCACCCGAACCCTAAACCTTACCCTAACCCTAAACCTCACCCTAAACATCACCCTAACCCTAACCTTCACCCTCACCCTCACCCTCACAATAAACATCAACTTAACCCTACATCTCAGCCTAACCCTAACCCTCTACCTGACCCTAAACCTCACCCTGACCCTCACCCTAACCCTAACCCTAACCCTAACCCTCACCGTAAACCTTACCCTTAACCTAACCCTCAACCTAAACCTAACCCTCACCCTAAACCTAACCCTCACACTAACCTTAACCCTAACCCTCACCCTCACCCTCTCAATACCCCTAACCCTAACCCTAATCTTAACACTGACCCTCACCCTCACCCTAACCCTAACCCTAACCCTTAACCTCACTCTCACCTTAACCCTCACATTCACCCTAAACCTCACCCTAACCCTACGCCTACCCCTCTCCCTAACCCTCACATTAACGCTAACCCTAACCCTAACCCCAACCCTAACCCTACCCCTAACTCTCAACCTCACACTAACCCTAAACCTAACCTTCACCCTCACCCTAACCCTAATCCTCACCCACACCCTAACCCTCAAACTCACCTGAAGCCTCTCCCTCACCCGAACCCTCATCCTCACCCTAAATCTCACCCTAAACATCACCCAAACCCTAACCCTCACCCTAACCCTAAACTTAACCCTCATCCTCACCCTAAC
>NW_024871396.1:102500-105000 GCF_019054845.1 Dipodomys spectabilis | reverse complement strand
TAACCCTCAACCTAAACCTAACCCTCACCCTAAACCTAACCCTCACACTAACCTTAACCCTAACCCTCACCCTCACCCTCTCAATACCCCTAACCCTAACCCTAATCTTAACACTGACCCTCACCCTCACCCTAACCCTAACCCTAACCCTTAACCTCACTCTCACCTTAACCCTCACATTCACCCTAAACCTCACCCTAACCCTACGCCTACCCCTCTCCCTAACCCTCACATTAACGCTAACCCTAACCCTAACCCCAACCCTAACCCTACCCCTAACTCTCAACCTCACACTAACCCTAAACCTAACCTTCACCCTCATCCTAACCCTAATCCTCACCCACACCCTAACCGTCTAACTCACCTGAAGCCTCTCCCTCACCCGAAACCTCATCCTCACCCTAAATCTCACCCTAAACATCACCCAAACCCTAACCCTCACCCTAACCCTAAACTTAACCCTCATCCTCACCCTAACCTTCACCCTAACCCTTATCCTCACCCTAACCCTAACCCTAACCCTAACCCTAACCCTAACCCTAACCCTAACCCTAACCCTAACCCTAACCCTAACCCTAACCCTCACCCTAACCCTAAACTTAACCCTCATCCTCACCCTAACCCTAACCCTAACCCTAACCCTAACCCTAACCCTAACCCTAACCCTAACCCTAACCCTAACCCTAACCCTAACCCTAACCCTGACCCTGACCCTGACCCTGACCCTAACCCTGACCCTGACCCTGACCCTGACCCTGACCCTGACCCTGACCCTGACCCTGACCCTGACCCTAACCCTAACCCTAACCCTGACCCTAACCCTAACCCTAACCCTAACCCTAACCCTAACCCTAACCCTAACCCTAACCGTAACCCTCACTCTGACCCTCACGCTAACACTCACCCTAACCCTAACCCTAAACCTTATCCTCACCTTAACCCTCACCCTAACCCTTACCCTCATCCTTTCCCTAACCCTAACCCTCACCCTCACCCTAACCCTAACCCAAACAATAACCCTAATGATTATCCTAACCCTAACCCTCACACTCACCCAAACCCAAACCTTAACCGTAACC
Source organism: Dipodomys spectabilis (assembly GCF_019054845.1). Taxonomy (NCBI): domain Eukaryota; kingdom Metazoa; phylum Chordata; class Mammalia; order Rodentia; family Heteromyidae; genus Dipodomys; species Dipodomys spectabilis. The sequence goes on along the minus strand of NW_024871396.1, from coordinate 103,921 downwards.
CTCACCTTCACCCTCAACCTAAACCTCAACCTCACCCTCATCCTAACCCTCACCCTCACCCTAAACATCAACCTAACCGTAACCCTCTAAACCAAACCCTAACTCTAACCCTAACCTTCACCCTAACCCTAAACTTACCTCTCACCCTAACCCTCACCCTAACCCTAACCCTAAACTTTCCCTAACGCTAACCCTAACATTAACCCTCACCCTCATACTAAACATCACTCTAACGCTAACCCTCACCCTAACCCTAACCCTAAGCCTCATCCTAACCCTACCCCTCAACTTAACCTTCACCCTCCCCTAATCCTCACCCTAACTCTAACCCTAACCCTTACCTAAACAAAACCCTCACCCACACCCTCAACTTAACCCTCACCATAACCCTTACCTCACCCTAAACCTAACTCTAACCCTCAGCCTAAACCTAACCCTCACCCTAACCCTAAACCTACCCCTCACGCTAACCCTCATCCGAACCCTCACCCTAAACCTAACCCTCACCCTAAACCTAACCCTAACCCTCAACCTCACTGTAACACTCACCGTCACCCTAACACTCAACCTAACCCAAACCCTCACCCACACCCTAACCATCACACTCACCCGAACCCTAAACCTTACCCTAACCCTAAACCTCACCCTAAACATCACCCTAACCCTAACCTTCACCCTCACCCTCACCCTCACAATAAACATCAACTTAACCCTACATCTCAGCCTAACCCTAACCCTCTACCTGACCCTAAACCTCACCCTGACCCTCACCCTAACCCTAACCCTAACCCTAACCCTCACCGTAAACCTTACCCTTAACCTAACCCTCAACCTAAACCTAACCCTCACCCTAAACCTAACCCTCACACTAACCTTAACCCTAACCCTCACCCTCACCCTCTCAATACCCCTAACCCTAACCCTAATCTTAACACTGACCCTCACCCTCACCCTAACCCTAACCCTAACCCTTAACCTCACTCTCACCTTAACCCTCACATTCACCCTAAACCTCACCCTAACCCTACGCCTACCCCTCTCCCTAACCCTCACATTAACGCTAACCCTAACCCTAACCCCAACCCTAACCCTACCCCTAACTCTCAACCTCACACTAACCCTAAACCTAACCTTCACCCTCATCCTAACCCTAATCCTCACCCACACCCTAACCCTCAAACTCACCTGAAGCCTCTCCCTCACCCGAACCCTCATCCTCACCCTAAATCTCACCCTAAACATCACCCAAACCCTAACCCTCACCCTAACCCTAAACTTAACCCTCATCCTCACCCTAACCCTCACCCTAACCCTTATCCTCACCCTAACCCTAACCCTAACCCTAACCCTAACCCTAACCCTAACCCTGACCCTAACCCTGACCCTAACCCTAACCCTAACCCTAACCCTGACCCTAACCC
>NW_024871396.1:95000-97500 GCF_019054845.1 Dipodomys spectabilis | reverse complement strand
ACCCTCACCCTAACCCTAACCCTAACCCTTAACCTCACTCTCACCTTAACCCTCACATTCACCCTAAACCTCACCCTAACCCTACGCCTACCCCTCTCCCTAACCCTCACATTAACGCTAACCCTAACCCTAACCCCAACCCTAACCCTACCCCTAACTCTCAACCTCACACTAACCCTAAACCTAACCTTCACCCTCATCCTAACCCTAATCCTCACCCACACCCTAACCCTCAAACTCACCTGAAGCCTCTCCCTCACCCGAACCCTCATCCTCACCCTAAATCTCACCCTAAATATCACCCAAACCCTAACCCTCACCCTAACCCTAAACTTAACCCTCATCCTCACCCTAACCCTCACCCTAACCCTTATCCTCACCCTAACCCTAACCCTAACCCTAACCCTAACCCTAACCCTAACCCTAACCCTAACCCTAACCCTAACCCTAACCCTAACCCTGACCCTAACCCTAACCCTAACCCTAACCCTAACCCTAACCCTGACCCTGACCCTGACCCTGACCCTGACCCTGACCCTGACCCTGACCCTGACCCTGACCCTGACCCTGACCCTGACCCTGACCCTGACCCTAACCCTAACCCTAACCCTAACCCTGACCCTAACCCTAACCCTAACCCTAACCCTAACCCTAACCCTAACCCTGACCCTAAGCCTAACCCTATCCCTAACCCTAACCCTAACCGTAACCCTCACTCTGACCCTCACGCTAACACTCACCCTAACCCTAACCCTAAACCTTATCCTCACCTTAACCCTCACCCTAACCCTTACCCTCATCCTTTCCCTAACCCTAACCCTCACCCTCACCCTAACCCTAACCCAAACAATAACCCTAATGATCATCCTAACCCTAACCCTCACACTCACCCAAACCCAAACCTTAACCGTAACCCTCACCTTCACCCTCAACCTAAACCTCAACCTCACCCTCATCCTAACCCTCACCCTCACCCTAAACATCAACCTAACCGTAACCCTCTAAACCAAACCCTAACTCTAACCCTAACCTTCACCCTAACCCTAAACTTACCTCTCACCCTAACCCTCACCCTAACCCTAACCCTAAACTTTCCCTAACGCTAACCCTAACATTAACCCTCACCCTCATACTAAACATCACTCTAACGCTAACCCTCACCCTAACCCTAACCCTAAGCCTCATCCTAACCCTACCCCTCAACTTAACCTTCACCCTCCCCTAATCCTCACCCTAACTCTAACCCTAACCCTTACCTAAACAAAACCCTCACCCACACCCTCAACTTAACCCTCACCATAACCCTTACCTCACCCTAAACCTAACTCTAACCCTCAGCCTAAACCTAACCCTCACCCTAACCCTAAACCTACCCCTCACGCTAACCCTCATCCGAACCCTCACCCTAAACCTAACCCTCACCCTAAACCTAACCCTAACCCTCAACCTCACCGTAACACTCACCGTCACCCTAACACTCAACCTAACCCAAACCCTCACCCACACCCGAACCCTAAACCTTACCCTAACCCTAAACCTCACCCTAAACATCACCCTAACCCTAACCTTCACCCTCACCCTCACCCTCACAATAAACATCAACTTAACCCTACATCTCAGCCTAACCCTAACCCTCTACCTGACCCTAAACCTCACCCTGACCCTCACCCTAACCCTAACCCTAACCCTAACCCTCACCGTAAACCTTACCCTTAACCTAACCCTCAACCTAAACCTAACCCTCACCCTAAACCTAACCCTCACACTAACCTTAACCCTAACCCTCACCCTCACCCTCTCAATACCCCTAACCCTAACCCTAATCTTAACACTGACCCTCACCCTCACCCTAACCCTAACCCTAACCCTTAACCTCACTCTCACCTTAACCCTCACATTCACCCTAAACCTCACCCTAACCCTACGCCTACCCCTCTCCCTAACCCTCACATTAACGCTAACCCTAACCCTAACCCCAACCCTAACCCTACCCCTAACTCTCAACCTCACACTAACCCTAAACCTAACCTTCACCCTCATCCTAACCCTAATCCTCACCCACACCCTAACCCTCAAACTCACCTGAAGCCTCTCCCTCACCCGAACCCTCATCCTCACCCTAAATCTCACCCTAAACATCACCCAAACCCTAACCCTCACCCTAACCCTAAACTTAACCCTCATCCTCACCCTAACCCTCACCCTAACCCTTATCCTCACCCTAACCCTAACCCTAACCCTAACCCTAACCCTAACCCTAACCCTAACCCTAACCCTAACCCTAACCATAACCCTGACCCTAACCCTAACCCTAACCCTAACCCTAACCCTAACCCTAACCCTGACCCTAACCCTGACCCTGACCCTGACCCTGACCCTGACCCTGACCCTGACCCTGACCCTGACCCTGACCCTGACCCTAACCCTAACCCTAACCCTAACCCTGACCCTAACCCTAACCCTAACCCTAACCCTAACCCTAACCCTAACCCTGACCCTA
>NW_024871396.1:85000-90000 GCF_019054845.1 Dipodomys spectabilis | reverse complement strand
ATTAACGCTAACCCTAACCCTAACCCCAACCCTAACCCTACCCCTAACTCTCAACCTCACACTAACCCTAAACCTAACCTTCACCCTCATCCTAACCCTAATCCTCACCCACACCCTAACCCTCAAACTCACCTGAAGCCTCTCCCTCACCCGAACCCTCATCCTCACCCTAAATCTCACCCTAAACATCACCCAAACCCTAACCCTCACCCTAACCCTAAACTTAACCCTCATCCTCACCCTAACCCTCACCCTAACCCTTATCCTCACCCTAACCCTAACCCTAACCCTAACCCTAACCCTAACCCTAACCCTAACCCTAACCCTAACCCTAACCCTGACCCTAACCCTGACCCTAACCCTAACCCTAACCCTAACCCTAACCCTAACCCTAACCCTGACCCTAACCCTGACCCTGACCCTGACCCTGACCCTGACCCTGACCCTGACCCTGACCCTGACCCTGACCCTGACCCTGACCCTGACCCTGACCCTGACCCTAACCCTAACCCTAACCCTAACCCTGACCCTAACCCTAACCCTAACCCTAACCCTAACCCTAACCCTAACCCTGACCCTAAGCCTAACCCTAACCCTAACCCTAACCCTAACCGTAACCCTCACTCTGACCCTCACGCTAACACTCACCCTAACCCTAACCCTAAACCTTATCCTCACCTTAACCCTCACCCTAACCCTTACCCTCATCCTTTCCCTAACCCTAACCCTCACCCTCACCCTAACCCTAACCCAAACAATAACCCTAATGATCATCCTAACCCTAACCCTCACACTCACCCAAACCCAAACCTTAACCGTAACCCTCACCTTCACCCTCAACCTAAACCTCAACCTCACCCTCATCCTAACCCTCACCCTCACCCTAAACATCAACCTAACCGTAACCCTCTAAACCAAACCCTAACTCTAACCCTAACCTTCACCCTAACCCTAAACTTACCTCTCACCCTAACCCTCACCCTAACCCTAACCCTAAACTTTCCCTAACGCTAACCCTAACATTAACCCTCACCCTCATACTAAACATCACTCTAACACTAACCCTCACCCTAACCCTAACCCTAAGCCTCATCCTAACCCTACCCCTCAACTTAACCTTCACCCTCCCCTAATCCTCACCCTAACTCTAACCCTAACCCTTACCTAAACAAAACCCTCACCCACACCCTCAACTTAACCCTCACCATAACCCTTACCTCACCCTAAACCTAACTCTAACCCTCAGCCTAAACCTAACCCTCACCCTAACCCTAAACCTACCCCTCACGCTAACCCTCATCCGAACCCTCACCCTAAACCTAACCCTCACCCTAAACCTAACCCTAACCCTCAACCTCACCGTAACACTCAACCTAACCCAAACCCTCACCCACACCCTAACCATCACACTCACCCGAACCCTAAACCTTACCCTAACCCTAAACCTCACCCTAAACATCACCCTAACCCTAACCTTCACCCTCACCCTCACCCTCACAATAAACATCAACTTAACCCTACATCTCAGCCTAACCCTAACCCTCTACCTGACCCTAAACCTCACCCTGACCCTCACCCTAACCCTAACCCTAACCCTAACCCTCACCGTAAACCTTACCCTTAACCTAACCCTCAACCTAAACCTAACCCTCACCCTAAACCTAACCCTCACACTAACCTTAACCCTAACCCTCACCCTCACCCTCTCAATACCCCTAACCCTAACCCTAATCTTAACACTGACCCTCACCCTCACCCTAACCCTAACCCTAACCCTTAACCTCACTCTCACCTTAACCCTCACATTCACCCTAAACCTCACCCTAACCCTACGCCTACCCCTCTCCCTAACCCTCACATTAACGCTAACCCTAACCCTAACCCCAACCCTAACCCTACCCCTAACTCTCAACCTCACACTAACCCTAAACCTAACCTTCACCCTCACCCTAACCCTAATCCTCACCCACACCCTAACCCTCAAACTCACCTGAAGCCTCTCCCTCACCCGAACCCTCATCCTCACCCTAAATCTCACCCTAAACATCACCCAAACCCTAACCCTCACCCTAACCCTAAACTTAACCCTCATCCTCACCCTAACCCTCACCCTAACCCTTATCCTCACCCTAACCCTAACCCTAACCCTAACCCTAACCCTAACCCTAACCCTAACCCTAACCCTAACCCTAACCCTAACCCTAACCCTAACCCTGACCCTGACCCTGACCCTGACCCTGACCCTGACCCTGACCCTGACCCTGACCCTGACCCTGACCCTGACCCTGACCCTGACCCTGACCCTGACCCTAACCCTAACCCTAACCCTAACCCTGACCCTAACCCTAACCCTAACCCTAACCCTAACCCTAACCCTAACCCTAACCCTGACCCTAAGCCTAACCCTAACCCTAACCCTAACCCTAACCGTAACCCTCACTCTGACCCTCACGCTAACACTCACCCTAACCCTAACCCTAAACCTTATCCTCACCTTAACCCTCACCCTAACCCTTACCCTCATCCTTTCCCTAACCCTAACCCTCACCCTCACCCTAACCCTAACCCAAACAATAACCCTAATGATCATCCTAACCCTAACCCTCACACTCACCCAAACCCAAACCTTAACCGTAACCCTCACCTTCACCCTCAACCTAAACCTCAACCTCACCCTCATCCTAACCCTCACCCTCACCCTAAACATCAACCTAACCGTAACCCTCTAAACCAAACCCTAACTCTAACCCTAACCTTCACCCTAACCCTAAACTTACCTCTCACCCTAACCCTCACCCTAACCCTAACCCTAAACTTTCCCTAACGCTAACCCTAACATTAACCCTCACCCTCATACTAAACATCACTCTAACGCTAACCCTCACCCTAACCCTAACCCTAAGCCTCATCCTAACCCTACCCCTCAACTTAACCTTCACCCTCCCCTAATCCTCACCCTAACTCTAACCCTAACCCTTACCTAAACAAAACCCTCACCCACACCCTCAACTTAACCCTCACCATAACCCTTACCTCACCCTAAACCTAACTCTAACCCTCAGCCTAAACCTAACCCTCACCCTAACCCTAAACCTACCCCTCACGCTAACCCTCATCCGAACCCTCACCCTAAACCTAACCCTCACCCTAAACCTAACCCTAACCCTCAACCTCACCGTAACACTCACCGTCACCCTAACACTCAACCTAACCCAAACCCTCACCCACACCCTAACCATCACACTCACCCGAACCCTAAACCTTACCCTAACCCTAAACCTCACCCTAAACATCACCCTAACCCTAACCTTCACCCTCACCCTCACCCTCACAATAAACATCAACTTAACCCTACATCTCAGCCTAACCCTAACCCTCTACCTGACCCTAAACCTCACCCTGACCCTCACCCTAACCCTAACCCTAACCCTAACCCTCACCGTAAACCTTACCCTTAACCTAACCCTCAACCTAAACCTAACCCTCACCCTAAACCTAACCCTCACACTAACCTTAACCCTAACCCTCACCCTCACCCTCTCAATACCCCTAACCCTAACCCTAATCTTAACACTGACCCTCACCCTCACCCTAACCCTAACCCTAACCCTTAACCTCACTCTCACCTTAACCCTCACATTCACCCTAAACCTCACCCTAACCCTACGCCTACCCCTCTCCCTAACCCTCACATTAACGCTAACCCTAACCCTAACCCCAACCCTAACCCTACCCCTAACTCTCAACCTCACACTAACCCTAAACCTAACCTTCACCCTCACCCTAACCCTAATCCTCACCCACACCCTAACCCTCAAACTCACCTGAAGCCTCTCCCTCACCCGAACCCTCATCCTCACCCTAAATCTCACCCTAAACATCACCCAAACCCTAACCCTCACCCTAACCCTAAACTTAACCCTCATCCTCACCCTAACCCTCACCCTAACCCTTATCCTCACCCTAACCCTAACCCTAACCCTAACCCTAACCCTAACCCTAACCCTAACCCTAACCCTAACCCTAACCCTGACCCTAACCCTAACCCTAACCCTAACCCTAACCCTAACCCTAACCCTGACCCTGACCCTGACCCTGACCCTGACCCTGACCCTGACCCTGACCCTGACCCTGACCCTGACCCTGACCCTGACCCTGACCCTGACCCTGACCCTAACCCTAACCCTAACCCTAACCCTGACCCTAACCCTAACCCTAACCCTAACCCTAACCCTAACCCTAACCCTAACCCTGACCCTAAGCCTAACCCTAACCCTAACCCTAACCCTAACCGTAACCCTCACTCTGACCCTCACGCTAACACTCACCCTAACCCTAACCCTAAACCTTATCCTCACCTTAACCCTCACCCTAACCCTTACCCTCATCCTTTCCCTAACCCTAACCCTCACCCTCACCCTAACCCTAACCCAAACAATAACCCTAATGATCATCCTAACCCTAACCCTCACACTCACCCAAACCCAAACCTTAACCGTAACCCTCACCTTCACCCTCAACCTAAACCTCAACCTCACCCTCATCCTAACCCTCACCCTCACCCTAAACATCAACCTAACCGTAACCCTCTAAACCAAACCCTAACTCTAACCCTAACCTTCACCCTAACCCTAAACTTACCTCTCACCCTAACCCTCACCCTAACCCTAACCCTAAACTTTCCCTAACGCTAACCCTAACATTAACCCTCACCCTCATACTAAACATCACTCTAACGCTAACCCTCACCCTAACCCTAACCCTAAGCCTCATCCTAACCCTACCCCTCAACTTAACCTTCACCCTCCCCTAATCCTCACCCTAACTCTAACCCTAACCCTTACCTAAACAAAACCCTCACCCACACCCTCAACTTAACCCTCACCATAACCCTTACCTCACCCTAAACCTAACTCTAACCCTCAGCCTAAACCTAACCCTCACCCTAACCCTAAACCTACCCCTCACGCTAACCCTCATCCGAACCCTCACCCTAAACC
>NW_024871396.1:75000-80000 GCF_019054845.1 Dipodomys spectabilis | reverse complement strand
TAACCCTTACCTAAACAAAACCCTCACCCACACCCTCAACTTAACCCTCACCATAACCCTTACCTCACCCTAAACCTAACTCTAACCCTCAGCCTAAACCTAACCCTCACCCTAACCCTAAACCTACCCCTCACGCTAACCCTCATCCGAACCCTCACCCTAAACCTAACCCTCACCCTAAACCTAACCCTAACCCTCAACCTCACCGTAACACTCACCGTCACCCTAACACTCAACCTAACCCAAACCCTCACCCACACCCTAACCATCACACTCACCCGAACCCTAAACCTTACCCTAACCCTAAACCTCACCCTAAACATCACCCTAACCCTAACCTTCACCCTCACCCTCACCCTCACAATAAACATCAACTTAACCCTACATCTCAGCCTAACCCTAACCCTCTACCTGACCCTAAACCTCACCCTGACCCTCACCCTAACCCTAACCCTAACCCTAACCCTCACCGTAAACCTTACCCTTAACCTAACCCTCAACCTAAACCTAACCCTCACCCTAAACCTAACCCTCACACTAACCTTAACCCTAACCCTCACCCTCACCCTCTCAATACCCCTAACCCTAACCCTAATCTTAACACTGACCCTCACCCTCACCCTAACCCTAACCCTAACCCTTAACCTCACTCTCACCTTAACCCTCACATTCACCCTAAACCTCACCCTAACCCTACGCCTACCCCTCTCCCTAACCCTCACATTAACGCTAACCCTAACCCTAACCCCAACCCTAACCCTACCCCTAACTCTCAACCTCACACTAACCCTAAACCTAACCTTCACCCTCATCCTAACCCTAATCCTCACCCACACCCTAACCCTCAAACTCACCTGAAGCCTCTCCCTCACCCGAACCCTCATCCTCACCCTAAATCTCACCCTAAACATCACCCAAACCCTAACCCTCACCCTAACCCTAAACTTAACCCTCATCCTCACCCTAACCCTCACCCTAACCCTTATCCTCACCCTAACCCTAACCCTAACCCTAACCCTAACCCTAACCCTAACCCTAACCCTAACCCTAACCCTAACCCTGACCCTAACCCTGACCCTAACCCTAACCCTAACCCTAACCCTAACCCTAACCCTGACCCTGACCCTGACCCTGACCCTGACCCTGACCCTGACCCTGACCCTGACCCTGACCCTGACCCTAACCCTAACCCTAACCCTAACCCTGACCCTAACCCTAACCCTAACCCTAACCCTAACCCTAACCCTAACCCTGACCCTAAGCCTAACCCTAACCCTAACCCTAACCCTAACCGTAACCCTCACTCTGACCCTCACGCTAACACTCACCCTAACCCTAACCCTAAACCTTATCCTCACCTTAACCCTCACCCTAACCCTTACCCTCATCCTTTCCCTAACCCTAACCCTCACCCTCACCCTAACCCTAACCCAAACAATAACCCTAATGATCATCCTAACCCTAACCCTCACACTCACCCAAACCCAAACCTTAACCGTAACCCTCACCTTCACCCTCAACCTAAACCTCAACCTCACCCTCATCCTAACCCTCACCCTCACCCTAAACATCAACCTAACCGTAACCCTCTAAACCAAACCCTAACTCTAACCCTAACCTTCACCCTAACCCTAAACTTACCTCTCACCCTAACCCTCACCCTAACCCTAACCCTAAACTTTCCCTAACGCTAACCCTAACATTAACCCTCACCCTCATACTAAACATCACTCTAACGCTAACCCTCACCCTAACCCTAACCCTAAGCCTCATCCTAACCCTACCCCTCAACTTAACCTTCACCCTCCCCTAATCCTCACCCTAACTCTAACCCTAACCCTTACCTAAACAAAACCCTCACCCACACCCTCAACTTAACCCTCACCATAACCCTTACCTCACCCTAAACCTAACTCTAACCCTCAGCCTAAACCTAACCCTCACCCTAACCCTAAACCTACCCCTCACGCTAACCCTCATCCGAACCCTCACCCTAAACCTAACCCTCACCCTAAACCTAACCCTAACCCTCAACCTCACCGTAACACTCACCGTCACCCTAACACTCAACCTAACCCAAACCCTCACCCACACCCTAACCATCACACTCACCCGAACCCTAAACCTTACCCTAACCCTAAACCTCACCCTAAACATCACCCTAACCCTAACCTTCACCCTCACCCTCACCCTCACAATAAACATCAACTTAACCCTACATCTCAGCCTAACCCTAACCCTCTACCTGACCCTAAACCTCACCCTGACCCTCACCCTAACCCTAACCCTAACCCTAACCCTCACCGTAAACCTTACCCTTAACCTAACCCTCAACCTAAACCTAACCCTCACCCTAAACCTAACCCTCACACTAACCTTAACCCTAACCCTCACCCTCACCCTCTCAATACCCCTAACCCTAACCCTAATCTTAACACTGACCCTCACCCTCACCCTAACCCTAACCCTAACCCTTAACCTCACTCTCACCTTAACCCTCACATTCACCCTAAACCTCACCCTAACCCTACGCCTACCCCTCTCCCTAACCCTCACATTAACGCTAACCCTAACCCTAACCCCAACCCTAACCCTACCCCTAACTCTCAACCTCACACTAACCCTAAACCTAACCTTCACCCTCACCCTAACCCTAATCCTCACCCACACCCTAACCCTCAAACTCACCTGAAGCCTCTCCCTCACCCGAACCCTCATCCTCACCCTAAATCTCACCCTAAACATCACCCAAACCCTAACCCTCACCCTAACCCTAAACTTAACCCTCATCCTCACCCTAACCCTCACCCTAACCCTTATCCTCACCCTAACCCTAACCCTAACCCTAACCCTAACCCTAACCCTAACCCTAACCCTAACCCTAACCCTAACCCTAACCCTAACCCTGACCCTAACCCTAACCCTAACCCTAACCCTAACCCTGACCCTGACCCTGACCCTGACCCTGACCCTGACCCTGACCCTGACCCTGACCCTGACCCTGACCCTGACCCTGACCCTGACCCTGACCCTGACCCTAACCCTAACCCTAACCCTAACCCTGACCCTAACCCTAACCCTAACCCTAACCCTAACCCTAACCCTAACCCTAACCCTGACCCTAAGCCTAACCCTAACCCTAACCCTAACCCTAACCGTAACCCTCACTCTGACCCTCACGCTAACACTCACCCTAACCCTAACCCTAAACCTTATCCTCACCTTAACCCTCACCCTAACCCTTACCCTCATCCTTTCCCTAACCCTAACCCTCACCCTCACCCTAACCCTAACCCAAACAATAACCCTAATGATCATCCTAACCCTAACCCTCACACTCACCCAAACCCAAACCTTAACCGTAACCCTCACCTTCACCCTCAACCTAAACCTCAACCTCACCCTCATCCTAACCCTCACCCTCACCCTAAACATCAACCTAACCGTAACCCTCTAAACCAAACCCTAACTCTAACCCTAACCTTCACCCTAACCCTAAACTTACCTCTCACCCTAACCCTCACCCTAACCCTAACCCTAAACTTTCCCTAACGCTAACCCTAACATTAACCCTCACCCTCATACTAAACATCACTCTAACGCTAACCCTCACCCTAACCCTAACCCTAAGCCTCATCCTAACCCTACCCCTCAACTTAACCTTCACCCTCCCCTAATCCTCACCCTAACTCTAACCCTAACCCTTACCTAAACAAAACCCTCACCCACACCCTCAACTTAACCCTCACCATAACCCTTACCTCACCCTAAACCTAACTCTAACCCTCAGCCTAAACCTAACCCTCACCCTAACCCTAAACCTACCCCTCACGCTAACCCTCATCCGAACCCTCACCCTAAACCTAACCCTCACCCTAAACCTAACCCTAACCCTCAACCTCACCGTAACACTCACCGTCACCCTAACACTCAACCTAACCCAAACCCTCACCCACACCCTAACCATCACACTCACCCGAACCCTAAACCTTACCCTAACCCTAAACCTCACCCTAAACATCACCCTAACCCTAACCTTCACCCTCACCCTCACCCTCACAATAAACATCAACTTAACCCTACATCTCAGCCTAACCCTAACCCTCTACCTGACCCTAAACCTCACCCTGACCCTCACCCTAACCCTAACCCTAACCCTAACCCTCACCGTAAACCTTACCCTTAACCTAACCCTCAACCTAAACCTAACCCTCACCCTAAACCTAACCCTCACACTAACCTTAACCCTAACCCTCACCCTCACCCTCTCAATACCCCTAACCCTAACCCTAATCTTAACACTGACCCTCACCCTCACCCTAACCCTAACCCTCACCCTTAACCTCACTCTCACCTTAACCCTCACATTCACCCTAAACCTCACCCTAACCCTACGCCTACCCCTCTCCCTAACCCTCACATTAACGCTAACCCTAACCCTAACCCCAACCCTAACCCTACCCCTAACTCTCAACCTCACACTAACCCTAAACCTAACCTTCACCCTCATCCTAACCCTAATCCTCACCCACACCCTAACCCTCAAACTCACCTGAAGCCTCTCCCTCACCCGAACCCTCATCCTCACCCTAAATCTCACCCTAAACATCACCCAAACCCTAACCCTCACCCTAACCCTAAACTTAACCCTCATCCTCACCCTAACCCTCACCCTAACCCTTATCCTCACCCTAACCCTAACCCTAACCCTAACCCTAACCCTAACCCTAACCCTAACCCTAACCCTAACCATAACCCTGACCCTAACCCTAACCCTGACCCTGACCCTGACCCTGACCCTGACCCTGACCCTGACCCTGACCCTAACCCTAACCCTAACCCTAACCCTGACCCTAACCCTAACCCTAACCCTAACCCTAACCCTAACCCTAACCCTGACCCTAAGCCTAACCCTAACCCTAACCCTAACCCTAACCGTAACCCTCACTCTGACCCTCACGCTAACACTCACCCTAACCCTAACCCTAAACCTTATCCTC
>NW_024871396.1:60000-70000 GCF_019054845.1 Dipodomys spectabilis | reverse complement strand
CCACACCCTAACCGTCTAACTCACCTGAAGCCTCTCCCTCACCCGAACCCTCATCCTCACCCTAAATCTCACCCTAAACATCACCCAAACCCTAACCCTCACCGTAAACCTTACCCTTAACCTAACCCTCAACCTAAACCTAACCCTCACCCTAAACCTAACCCTCACACTAACCTTAACCCTAACCCTCACCCTCACCCTCTCAATACCCCTAACCCTAACCCTAATCTTAACACTGACCCTCACCCTCACCCTAACCCTAACCCTAACCCTTAACCTCACTCTCACCTTAACCCTCACATTCACCCTAAACCTCACCCTAACCCTACGCCTACCCCTCTCCCTAACCCTCACATTAACGCTAACCCTAACCCTAACCCCAACCCTAACCCTACCCCTAACTCTCAACCTCACACTAACCCTAAACCTAACCTTCACCCTCATCCTAACCCTAATCCTCACCCACACCCTAACCGTCTAACTCACCTGAAGCCTCTCCCTCACCCGAACCCTCATCCTCACCCTAAATCTCACCCTAAACATCACCCAAACCCTAACCCTCACCCTAACCCTAAACTTAACCCTCATCCTCACCCTAACCCTCACCCTAACCCTTATCCTCACCCTAACCCTAACCCTAACCCTAACCCTAACCCTAACCCTAACCCTAACCCTAACCCTAACCCTAACCCTAACCCTAACCCTAACCCTGACCCTAACCCTAACCCTAACCCTAACCCTAACCCTGACCCTGACCCTGACCCTGACCCTGACCCTGACCCTGACCCTGACCCTGACCCTGACCCTAACCCTAACCCTAACCCTAACCCTGACCCTAACCCTAACCCTAACCCTAACCCTAACCCTAACCCTAACCCTGACCCTAAGCCTAACCCTAACCCTAACCCTAACCCTAACCGTAACCCTCACTCTGACCCTCACGCTAACACTCACCCTAACCCTAACCCTAAACCTTATCCTCACCTTAACCCTCACCCTAACCCTTACCCTCATCCTTTCCCTAACCCTAACCCTCACCCTCACCCTAACCCTAACCCAAACAATAACCCTAATGATCATCCTAACCCTAACCCTCACACTCACCCAAACCCAAACCTTAACCGTAACCCTCACCTTCACCCTCAACCTAAACCTCAACCTCACCCTCATCCTAACCCTCACCCTCACCCTAAACATCAACCTAACCGTAACCCTCTAAACCAAACCCTAACTCTAACCCTAACCTTCACCCTAACCCTAAACTTACCTCTCACCCTAACCCTCACCCTAACCCTAACCCTAAACTTTCCCTAACGCTAACCCTAACATTAACCCTCACCCTCATACTAAACATCACTCTAACGCTAACCCTCACCCTAACCCTAACCCTAAGCCTCATCCTAACCCTACCCCTCAACTTAACCTTCACCCTCCCCTAATCCTCACCCTAACTCTAACCCTAACCCTTACCTAAACAAAACCCTCACCCACACCCTCAACTTAACCCTCACCATAACCCTTACCTCACCCTAAACCTAACTCTAACCCTCAGCCTAAACCTAACCCTCACCCTAACCCTAAACCTACCCCTCACGCTAACCCTCATCCGAACCCTCACCCTAAACCTAACCCTCACCCTAAACCTAACCCTAACCCTCAACCTCACCGTAACACTCACCGTCACCCTAACACTCAACCTAACCCAAACCCTCACCCACACCCTAACCATCACACTCACCCGAACCCTAAACCTTACCCTAACCCTAAACCTCACCCTAAACATCACCCTAACCCTAACCTTCACCCTCACCCTCACCCTCACAATAAACATCAACTTAACCCTACATCTCAGCCTAACCCTAACCCTCTACCTGACCCTAAACCTCACCCTGACCCTCACCCTAACCCTAACCCTAACCCTAACCCTCACCGTAAACCTTACCCTTAACCTAACCCTCAACCTAAACCTAACCCTCACCCTAAACCTAACCCTCACACTAACCTTAACCCTAACCCTCACCCTCAACCTCTCAATACCCCTAACCCTAACCCTAATCTTAACACTGACCCTCACCCTCACCCTAACCCTAACCCTAACCCTTAACCTCACTCTCACCTTAACCCTCACATTCACCCTAAACCTCACCCTAACCCTACGCCTACCCCTCTCCCTAACCCTCACATTAACGCTAACCCTAACCCTAACCCCAACCCTAACCCTACCCCTAACTCTCAACCTCACACTAACCCTAAACCTAACCTTCACCCTCATCCTAACCCTAATCCTCACCCACACCCTAACCCTCAAACTCACCTGAAGCCTCTCCCTCACCCGAACCCTCATCCTCACCCTAAATCTCACCCTAAACATCACCCAAACCCTAACCCTCACCCTAACCCTAAACTTAACCCTCATCCTCACCCTAACCCTCACCCTAACCCTTATCCTCACCCTAACCCTCACCCTAACCCTTATCCTCACCCTAACCCTAACCCTAACCCTAACCCTAACCCTAACCCTAACCCTAACCCTAACCCTAACCATAACCCTGACCCTAACCCTAACCCTAACCCTAACCCTAACCCTAACCCTGACCCTAACCCTGACCCTGACCCTGACCCTGACCCTGACCCTGACCCTGACCCAGACCCTGACCCTGACCCTGACCCTAACCCTAACCCTAACCCTAACCCTGACCCTAACCCTAACCCTAACCCTAACCCTAACCCTAACCCTAACCCTGACCCTAAGCCTAACCCTAACCCTAACCCTAACCCTAACCGTAACCCTCACTCTGACCCTCACGCTAACACTCACCCTAACCCTAACCCTAAACCTTATCCTCACCTTAACCCTCTCCCTAACCCTTACCCTCATCCTTTCCCTAACCCTAACCCTCACCCTCACCCTAACCCTAACCCAAACAATAACCCTAATGATCATCCTAACCCTAACCCTCACACTCACCCAAACCCAAACCTTAACCGTAACCCTCACCTTCACCCTCAACCTAAACCTCAACCTCACCCTCATCCTAACCCTCACCCTCACCCTAAACATCAACCTAACCGTAACCCTCTAAACCAAACCCTAACTCTAACCCTAACCTTCACCCTAACCCTAAACTTACCTCTCACCCTAACCCTCACCCTAACCCTAACCCTAAACTTTCCCTAACGCTAACCCTAACATTAACCCTCACCCTCATACTAAACATCACTCTAACGCTAACCCTCACCCTAACCCTAACCCTAAGCCTCATCCTAACCCTACCCCTCAACTTAACCTTCACCCTCCCCTAATCCTCACCCTAACTCTAACCCTAACCCTTACCTAAACAAAACCCTCACCCACACCCTCAACTTAACCCTCACCATAACCCTTACCTCACCCTAAACCTAACTCTAACCCTCAGCCTAAACCTAACCCTCACCCTAACCCTAAACCTACCCCTCACGCTAACCCTCATCCGAACCCTCACCCTAAACCTAACCCTCACCCTAAACCTAACCCTAACCCTCAACCTCACCGTAACACTCACCGTCACCCTAACACTCAACCTAACCCAAACCCTCACCCACACCCTAACCATCACACTCACCCGAACCCTAAACCTTACCCTAACCCTAAACCTCACCCTAAACATCACCCTAACCCTAACCTTCACCCTCACCCTCACCCTCACAATAAACATCAACTTAACCCTACATCTCAGCCTAACCCTAACCCTCTACCTGACCCTAAACCTCACCCTGACCCTCACCCTAACCCTAACCCTAACCCTAACCCTCACCGTAAACCTTACCCTTAACCTAACCCTCAACCTAAACCTAACCCTCACCCTAAACCTAACCCTCACACTAACCTTAACCCTAACCCTCACCCTCAACCTCTCAATACCCCTAACCCTAACCCTAATCTTAACACTGACCCTCACCCTCACCCTAACCCTAACCCTAACCCTTAACCTCACTCTCACCTTAACCCTCACATTCACCCTAAACCTCACCCTAACCCTACGCCTACCCCTCTCCCTAACCCTCACATTAACGCTAACCCTAACCCTAACCCCAACCCTAACCCTACCCCTAACTCTCAACCTCACACTAACCCTAAACCTAACCTTCACCCTCATCCTAACCCTAATCCTCACCCACACCCTAACCCTCAAACTCACCTGAAGCCTCTCCCTCACCCGAACCCTCATCCTCACCCTAAATCTCACCCTAAACATCACCCAAACCCTAACCCTCACCCTAACCCTAAACTTAACCCTCATCCTCACCCTAACCCTCACCCTAACCCTTATCCTCACCCTAACCCTCACCCTAACCCTTATCCTCACCCTAACCCTAACCCTAACCCTAACCCTAACCCTAACCCTAACCCTAACCCTAACCCTAACCATAACCCTGACCCTAACCCTAACCCTAACCCTAACCCTAACCCTAACCCTGACCCTAACCCTGACCCTGACCCTGACCCTGACCCTGACCCTGACCCTGACCCTGACCCAGACCCTGACCCTGACCCTGACCCTAACCCTAACCCTAACCCTAACCCTGACCCTAACCCTAACCCTAACCCTAACCCTAACCCTAACCCTAACCCTGACCCTAAGCCTAACCCTAACCCTAACCCTAACCCTAACCGTAACCCTCACTCTGACCCTCACGCTAACACTCACCCTAACCCTAACCCTAAACCTTATCCTCACCTTAACCCTCTCCCTAACCCTTACCCTCATCCTTTCCCTAACCCTAACCCTCACCCTCACCCTAACCCTAACCCAAACAATAACCCTAATGATCATCCTAACCCTAACCCTCACACTCACCCAAACCCAAACCTTAACCGTAACCCTCACCTTCACCCTCAACCTAAACCTCAACCTCACCCTCATCCTAACCCTCACCCTCACCCTAAACATCAACCTAACCGTAACCCTCTAAACCAAACCCTAACTCTAACCCTAACCTTCACCCTAACCCTAAACTTACCTCTCACCCTAACCCTCACCCTAACCCTAACCCTAAACTTTCCCTAACGCTAACCCTAACATTAACCCTCACCCTCATACTAAACATCACTCTAACGCTAACCCTCACCCTAACCCTAACCCTAAGCCTCATCCTAACCCTACCCCTCAACTTAACCTTCACCCTCCCCTAATCCTCACCCTAACTCTAACCCTAACCCTTACCTAAACAAAACCCTCACCCACACCCTCAACTTAACCCTCACCATAACCCTTACCTCACCCTAAACCTAACTCTAACCCTCAGCCTAAACCTAACCCTCACCCTAACCCTAAACCTACCCCTCACGCTAACCCTCATCCGAACCCTCACCCTAAACCTAACCCTCACCCTAAACCTAACCCTAACCCTCAACCTCACCGTAACACTCACCGTCACCCTAACACTCAACCTAACCCAAACCCTCACCCACACCCTAACCATCACACTCACCCGAACCCTAAACCTTACCCTAACCCTAAACCTCACCCTAAACATCACCCTAACCCTAACCTTCACCCTCACCCTCACCCTCACAATAAACATCAACTTAACCCTACATCTCAGCCTAACCCTAACCCTCTACCTGACCCTAAACCTCACCCTGACCCTCACCCTAACCCTAACCCTAACCCTAACCCTCACCGTAAACCTTACCCTTAACCTAACCCTCAACCTAAACCTAACCCTCACCCTAAACCTAACCCTCACACTAACCTTAACCCTAACCCTCACCCTCACCCTCTCAATACCCCTAACCCTAACCCTAATCTTAACACTGACCCTCACCCTCACCCTAACCCTAACCCTAACCCTTAACCTCACTCTCACCTTAACCCTCACATTCACCCTAAACCTCACCCTAACCCTACGCCTACCCCTCTCCCTAACCCTCACATTAACGCTAACCCTAACCCTAACCCCAACCCTAACCCTACCCCTAACTCTCAACCTCACACTAACCCTAAACCTAACCTTCACCCTCATCCTAACCCTAATCCTCACCCACACCCTAACCCTCAAACTCACCTGAAGCCTCTCCCTCACCCGAACCCTCATCCTCACCCTAAATCTCACCCTAAACATCACCCAAACCCTAACCCTCACCCTAACCCTAAACTTAACCCTCATCCTCACCCTAACCCTCACCCTAACCCTTATCCTCACCCTAACCCTCACCCTAACCCTTATCCTCACCCTAACCCTAACCCTAACCCTAACCCTAACCCTAACCCTAACCCTAACCCTAACCCTAACCCTAACCCTAACCCTAACCCTAACCCTGACCCTAACCCTAACCCTAACCCTAACCCTAACCCTAACCCTAACCCTGACCCTAACCCTGACCCTGACCCTGACCCTGACCCTGACCCTGACCCTGACCCTGACCCTGACCCTGACCCTGACCCTAACCCTAACCCTAACCCTAACCCTGACCCTAACCCTAACCCTAACCCTAACCCTAACCCTAACCCTAACCCTAACCCTGACCCTAAGCCTAACCCTAACCCTAACCCTAACCCTAACCGTAACCCTCACTCTGACCCTCACGCTAACACTCACCCTAACCCTAACCCTAAACCTTATCCTCACCTTAACCCTCACCCTAACCCTTACCCTCATCCTTTCCCTAACCCTAACCCTCACCCTCACCCTAACCCTAACCCAAACAATAACCCTAATGATCATCCTAACCCTAACCCTCACACTCACCCAAACCCAAACCTTAACCGTAACCCTCACCTTCACCCTCAACCTAAACCTCAACCTCACCCTCATCCTAACCCTCACCCTCACCCTAAACATCAACCTAACCGTAACCCTCTAAACCAAACCCTAACTCTAACCCTAACCTTCACCCTAACCCTAAACTTACCTCTCACCCTAACCCTCACCCTAACCCTAACCCTAAACTTTCCCTAACGCTAACCCTAACATTAACCCTCACCCTCATACTAAACATCACTCTAACGCTAACCCTCACCCTAACCCTAACCCTAAGCCTCATCCTAACCCTACCCCTCAACTTAACCTTCACCCTCCCCTAATCCTCACCCTAACTCTAACCCTAACCCTTACCTAAACAAAACCCTCACCCACACCCTCAACTTAACCCTCACCATAACCCTTACCTCACCCTAAACCTAACTCTAACCCTCAGCCTAAACCTAACCCTCACCCTAACCCTAAACCTACCCCTCACGCTAACCCTCATCCGAACCCTCACCCTAAACCTAACCCTCACCCTAAACCTAACCCTAACCCTCAACCTCACCGTAACACTCACCGTCACCCTAACACTCAACCTAACCCAAACCCTCACCCACACCCTAACCATCACACTCACCCGAACCCTAAACCTTACCCTAACCCTAAACCTCACCCTAAACATCACCCTAACCCTAACCTTCACCCTCACCCTCACCCTCACAATAAACATCAACTTAACCCTACATCTCAGCCTAACCCTAACCCTCTACCTGACCCTAAACCTCACCCTGACCCTCACCCTAACCCTAACCCTAACCCTAACCCTCACCGTAAACCTTACCCTTAACCTAACCCTCAACCTAAACCTAACCCTCACCCTAAACCTAACCCTCACACTAACCTTAACCCTAACCCTCACCCTCACCCTCTCAATACCCCTAACCCTAACCCTAATCTTAACACTGACCCTCACCCTCACCCTAACCCTAACCCTAACCCTTAACCTCACTCTCACCTTAACCCTCACATTCACCCTAAACCTCACCCTAACCCTACGCCTACCCCTCTCCCTAACCCTCACATTAACGCTAACCCTAACCCTAACCCCAACCCTAACCCTACCCCTAACTCTCAACCTCACACTAACCCTAAACCTAACCTTCACCCTCATCCTAACCCTAATCCTCACCCACACCCTAACCCTCAAACTCACCTGAAGCCTCTCCCTCACCCGAACCCTCATCCTCACCCTAAATCTCACCCTAAACATCACCCAAACCCTAACCCTCACCCTAACCCTAAACTTAACCCTCATCCTCACCCTAACCCTCAACCTAACCCTTATCCTCACCCTAACCCTAACCCTAACCCTAACCCTAACCCTAACCCTAACCCTAACCCTAACCCTAACCCTAACCCTAACCCTGACCCTAACCCTAACCCTAACCCTAACCCTAACCCTAACCCTAACCCTGACCCTAACCCTGACCCTGACCCTGACCCTGACCCTGACCCTGACCCTGACCCTGACCCTGACCCTGACCCTGATCCTGACCCTAACCCTAACCCTAACCCTAACCCTGACCCTAACCCTAACCCTAACCCTAACCCTAACCCTAACCCTAACCCTGACCCTAAGCCTAACCCTAACCCTAACCCTAACCCTAACCGTAACCCTCACTCTGACCCTCACGCTAACACTCACCCTAACCCTAACCCTAAACCTTATCCTCACCTTAACCCTCACCCTAACCCTTACCCTCATCCTTTCCCTAACCCTAACCCTCACCCTCACCCTAACCCTAACCCAAACAATAACCCTAATGATCATCCTAACCCTAACCCTCACACTCACCCAAACCCAAACCTTAACCGTAACCCTCACCTTCACCCTCAACCTAAACCTCAACCTCACCCTCATCCTAACCCTCACCCTCACCCTAAACATCAACCTAACCGTAACCCTCTAAACCAAACCCTAACTCTAACCCTAACCTTCACCCTAACCCTAAACTTACCTCTCACCCTAACCCTCACCCTAACCCTAACCCTAAACTTTCCCTAACGCTAACCCTAACATTAACCCTCACCCTCATACTAAACATCACTCTAACGCTAACCCTCACCCTAACCCTAACCCTAAGCCTCATCCTAACCCTACCCCTCAACTTAACCTTCACCCTCCCCTAATCCTCACCCTAACTCTAACCCTAACCCTTACCTAAACAAAACCCTCACCCACACCCTCAACTTAACCCTCACCATAACCCTTACCTCACCCTAAACCTAACTCTAACCCTCAGCCTAAACCTAACCCTCACCCTAACCCTAAACCTACCCCTCACGCTAACCCTCATCCGAACCCTCACCCTAAACCTAACCCTCACCCTAAACCTAACCCTAACCCTCAACCTCACCGTAACACTCACCGTCACCCTAACACTCAACCTAACCCAAACCCTCACCCACACCCTAACCATCACACTCACCCGAACCCTAAACCTTACCCTAACCCTAAACCTCACCCTAAACATCACCCTAACCCTAACCTTCACCCTCACCCTCACCCTCACAATAAACATCAACTTAACCCTACATCTCAGCCTAACCCTAACCCTCTACCTGACCCTAAACCTCACCCTGACCCTCACCCTAACCCTAACCCTAACCCTAACCCTCACCGTAAACCTTACCCTTAACCTAACCCTCAACCTAAACCTAACCCTCACACTAACCTTAACCCTAACCCTCACCCTCACCCTCTCAATACCCCTAACCCTAACCCTAATCTTAACACTGACCCTCACCCTCACCCTAACCCTAACCCTAACCCTTAACCTCACTCTCACCTTAACCCTCACATTCACCCTAAACCTCACCCTAACCCTACGCCTACCCCTCTCCCTAACCCTCACATTAACGCTAACCCTAACCCTAACCCCAACCCTAACCCTACCCCTAATTCTCAACCTCACACTAACCCTAAACCTAACCTTCACCCTCACCCTAACCCTAATCCTCACCCACACCCTAACCCTCAAACTCACCTGAAGCCTCTCCCTCACCCGAACCCTCATCCTCACCCTAAATCTCACCCTAAACATCACCCAAACCCTAACCCTCACCCTAACCCTAAACTTAACCCTCATCCTCACCCTAACCCTCACCCTAACCCTTATCCTCACCCTAACCCTAACCCTAACCCTAACCCTAACCCTAACCCTGACCCTGACCCTGACCCTGACCCTGACCCTGACCCTGACCCTGACCC
>NW_024871396.1:0-50000 GCF_019054845.1 Dipodomys spectabilis | reverse complement strand
CTCACCCTAACACTAACCTTAACCCTCACCCTAACCCTAACCCTCAACCTAACCCTAACCCTCATCCTGACCCTCATCCTAACCCTAACCCTAACCCTCACCCTAAACTTACCCTAACACTAAACCTCTCCTTAAACCTAACCCTAACCCTAACACTAACCCTCACACTAAACCTAACCCTAACACTCACCCTCACCCTCAACCTCACTCTCATCCTATCCCTAACCTTAATCGTAATGCTAACCCTAATCCTCAACATCACACTAACCTAACCCTGACCCTCACCCTAACCCTAACCCTAAACCTCACGCTCACCCAAACCTACACCCTCCCCTTAACCCTCACCCTCACACTAACCCTAAACCTAACCCTCACCCTCACCCTCTCCCTCACCCTAACCCTCACCCTAACCTTAACCCCCCACCATAACCCTAACCCTAACCCTCATCATCACCCTAACCTTAACTCTAACCCTAACCCTGACCCTAATCCTCACACTAACACTCACGCAAATCCTAACCCTCTCTCTCACCTTAACCTTCACCCTAATGTTTACCCTCACCCTAACCTTAATCCTAACCCTCACACTAAACCTAACCCTTTGTTTACGTAAGGGTTAGGGTTAGGGTTAGTGTGAGTATTAGGGTTAAGGTTAGGGATAGGGTGAGGGTTAGGGTTAGGTTTTGGTAGAAGGTGAGGGTTAGGGTAATGTTTAGGCTGAAGGTGAGTGTTAGTGTGAAGGTGAGCTTTCGGGTGAGGGTTAGGTTTACGGTTAGAGTTAGGGTGAGGGCAAGTATGAGGGTGAGAATTTGGGTTAGGTTTAGGGTGAGGGTTAGGGTTAGGGTTAGGGTTAGGGTGAAGTTGAGGTTTAGGATTAGGGTTAGGGTTAGGGTGAGAGTGAAGGTGAGGGTGAGGGTGAGGGTGAGGTTTCGGGTTAGGGTTAGGTTTATGGTGAGGATGAGAGTGAGGGTTAGAGTTAGGATTAGGATTAGGGTTAGGGTTAGGCTGAGGGTGGGAGTGAGGGTGAGGGGGAGGGTTAGGGTTAAGGTTAGTGTTTGGGTTAGGGTTAGGGTTAGGGTTAGAGTTAGGGTGAGGGTGTGGGTGAGGGTGAGGGATAAGGTTAGGTTTAGGTTTTGGGTGAGGGTGAGGATTAGGGTTATGATTAGGGGTAGGGGTAGGGTTAGGGATAGGGTTAGGCTGAGGGTGAAGGTGAGATTCAGGGTTAGGGTTAGGTTGAGGTTTAAGTTTAGGGTGAGGGCTAGTATGAGGGTGAGGGTTAGGGTGAGGGTGAGGATGAGTGTGAGGGTTAGGGTTAGGGTGAGTGTTAGGTTTTGGCTACCGTGATGGTTGGATTAGAGCGATGTTTAGGGTGAGGGTGAAGGTTAGGGTGAGGGTGAGGGTTCGGGTGAGTGTTAGGGTTAGGGTGAGAGTTAGGGGAAAGGATAAGTTGAGGGTGAGGGTTAGGGTTAGTGTTAGGGTGATGTTTATAGTTAGTGTGAGGGTTAGGGTGAGCGTGAAGGTAAGGTTTAGGTTAAGGGTTAGTGTGAAGGGTAAGTTTAGGGTGATTCTGAGGGCTAGGGTTAGGGTGATGTTTAGGATAAGGTTGAGGGTTAGGGTGAGGGTTCGTGTTCGGGTGCGGGTTAGGGTTACATTTAGAGTTAGGGTTAGGGCTAGGGTGAGGGTGAGGGTTAGTGTTAGGGTTAGGATTAGGGTTAGGGTAAGGGTTATGCTTAGGGTGAGGGTGAGGGTGAGCATTAGGGTGAAGGTTCGGGTAAGGGTTCTGGTGAGGGTTAGGGTTACGGTTAGGGTGAGGATTAGGGTGAGGTTTAGGGTTAGGGTGAGTGTGAGCTTAAGTGGAGGTTTAGCGTTAGGTTTAGGGTTAGGGTGAGGGTTAGGGTCAGGGTGAGAGTTAGAGTTAGGCTTAGGTTGAGGTTTAGGATCAGGGTGAGTGCTAGGGTTAGGGTGAGTGTTAGGGTTAGGGTGAGGGTTAGGTTTAGGATTAAGGTTAGGGTGAGAGCTTGGGTGAATGTGAGGGTTAGTGTGAGGGTGAGGGAAAGATTGAGGCTTAGGGTGAGGGTTAGGGTTAGGGTGAGTTTTAGGCTGAGGGGTAGGGTTAGGGTTAGTTTCGGCTGAGTATGAGAATGAGGATTAGGTTTAGGATAAGTATTAGGTTTAGGGTTAGGCTGAGGTTGAGGGAGAGGCGGAGGGTTAGGGTTAGGGTTAGGGTGAGGTTTAGGGTTAGGTTTAGTGTTAGGGTTATTGTTAGGGTTAGGGGGAGGAGGAGGAGGAAGGGGATGTTTAGGGTTATGGTTAGTTTTAGGGTGAGGTTGAGAGTCATGGTTAGTGTTAGGATTAGGATTAGGGTTAGTGTTAGGCCGAGGGTGAGGGGAAGGGGGAGGGGGAAGGTTAGGGTGACATTGAGGGTTAGGGTGAGGGTTAGGGTTAGGGTTAGGGTTAGGGTTAGTGTAAGGCTTAGGGTTAGGGTTAGAGTTAGGGTTAGGGTGAGGTTTAGGGTTAGGTTTAGTGTTAGGGTTAGGGTTAGAGTTAAGGTTAGGATGAGGGTTAGTGTTAAGCTTAGGGTTAGGGTTAGGGTGAGAGTAAGGTTTAGGGTGAGGTTTAGGGTGAGGGTGCGGTTTAGGGTTAACGTTAGGGTTAGGGTGAGTGTTAGGGTGAGGGTTAGGTTTAGGGTTACGGTTAGGGTAAGAGTGAAGTTTAGGATTAGGATTAGGGTGAGGGCTAGGGTTAGGGTGAGTATTAGGGTTGGGTTATGGTTAGAGTTAGGGTGAGGTGAGGGTGAGGGTTAGGGTTAAGATTAGGGTTAGGTTAGGGTTAGACTTAGGGTGAGGATGAGGGTGAGGGTGTGGGTTTGGGTTAGGGTGAGGGTTAGGGTTAGAGTTACAGTTAGGGTGAATGTGAGGGAGGGTTAGGTTTGGGTGAGGGTTAGAGTTATAATGAGAGTTAGGGTTGAGTACGGGTTAGAGTTTGTGTTAGGGTGAGGGTGAGGGTTAGGTTTAGGATTAGGGTTAGGGTTAGGGTTAGACTGAGATTGAGGTTGAGGGTTAGGGTGACGGTTAGGTTTAGGGTTAGGTCTAGGTTTAGGGTGAGGGTTAGGTTTAGGGTTAGGGTTAGGCTTAAAATTAGGTTGAGGGTGAGGGTGAGGGTTAGGGTTAGGATTAGGTTTAGGGTTAGGTTTAGGCTGAGGGTGAGGGTGAGGGTGAGGGTTAGGGTTAGTGTTGGGGTGAGGATTCGTGTGAGGATTAGATTTAGGGTTAGTTTGAGGGTTATGGTGAGGGTTATGATTAGTGTTAGGGTTAGGGTGAGGGTCAGGGTGAGGGTAAGTGTTAACGTGAGGTTTAGTTTGAGGGTGAGGGATAGCGTTAAGTTTAGGGTGAGAAGTAGTGTGAGGGTTAGGGTGAGGGTCAGCGTTAAGTTGAGGTTTAGGGTTAGGGTTAGGGTTAGGGTGATGTTTAGGGTCAGGGTGAGGGTTAGGGCTAGGGTTAGGGGAGGGTTAGGTTTAGGGGTACGGTTAGGGTGAGGGCTAGGATGAGGGTGAGGTTTAGGGTTAGGGTTACTGTTAGGGATAGGGTGAGGATTAGGGTTAGGGTTATGGTTAGGATGAGAGTTAGGCTGAGAGGTAGGGTTAGGGTTAGGGTGAGGGTTAGGTTTAGTGTGAGAGTTAGGGCTAGGTTTAATATTAGTGTTAGGGTGAGGGTTAGGGTTAGGGTTAGGGTTATTCCTATTGTTAGGGTTAGGTTGCGGCTGAAGGTGAGGGTAAGGGTGAGGGTGAGGGTGAGGTTTAGGCTTAGGGTTAGGTTTAGGGTGAGGGTAGTGAGGGTGATGGGGAGGGTTAGGGTTAGGGTTGGGGTTAGGATGAGGGTTAGGGTTAGGGTTATTTTTAGTGTTAGGTTGTGGTGGAGGGGGAGGGGGAGCGGGAGAGGGAGGGGCAGATTTAGGGTTAGGGTTAGGTTTAGTTTGAGGATGAGAGTGAGTGTTAGGTTTAGGATTAGGATTACGGTTAGGGTTAGACTGAGGTTGTGGGGGAGTGGGAGGGGGAGGGTTAGGTTTAGGGTTAGGGTTATGGTGAGGGTGTGGGTTCGGGTTAGTGTGAGTGTTAGGGTTAGAGTTAAGGTGAGGGATAAGTTTAGGGTGAGGGTGTGGGTTCGGGTTAGTGTGTGTTAGGGTTAGGGTTAGGATGAGGGAAAAGTTTAGGGTGAGGTTGTGGGTTCAGGTTAGTGTGAGTGTTAGGGTTAGGGTTAGGGTGACGGAAAAGTTTAGGGTGAGGGTTAGGGTGAGCATGAGTATTAGGCTTAAGATTAGGGTTAGGATTAAAGTGTTGTTGAGGGTGAGGGTTAGGGTTATTTTGAGGTTTACTGTTAGGGTGAAGGTTAGTGTTACGGTTAGAGTTAGGATGAGGGTGTGGGTGAGTGTGAGTGTTAGGGTTAGGTTTAGGGTTTGGGTGAGGCTGAGGGTGAGGTTTAGTGTTAGGTTTAGTGTTAGGGTTAGAGTTAGAGTTAGTCTGAGGATGAGGGTGAGGTTGAGGTCTAGGGTTAGGGTTAAGATTAGGTTTAGTGTTAGGGTTAGAGTTAGAGTTAGGCTGAGGGTGATTGTGAGGTTGAGGTTTAAGGTTAGGGTTAGAGTTAGGGTGAGCACTAGGGTGAGGGTGAGGGTTAGGGTTAGGGTTAGGGACAGGGTGAGATTTAATATTAGGTTTAATGTTAGTGTGAGGGTAAGGGTTAGGGTTAGGTTTAGGTTTAGGGTGAGGGTGAGGGTTAGGGTTAGTGTGAGGATTAAGGTTAGTATTAGGGTAAGGGTGAGGGGTAAGGGTTAGGGTGAGGGTTTGTGTGAGGGGGAGGGTTAGGGATAGGGTTAGGATTAGTGTGTGGGTGAGGGTGAGGTTTAGGTTTAGGGGGCGGGTTAGGGTTATGGTTAGGGTTAGGGTGAGGGTGTGGGTGAGGGTGAGGCTTAGGGATAAGACTAGGGTTAGGGTGATGGTGAGGTTGAGGGTTATGTATAGGGTTAGGCTTACGGTTAGGGTGAGGGCTAGGGTTAGGATTGGGGTTAGGGTTAGAGTTAGGGTGACGGTGAGGTTGAGGGTGAACGTAAGGGTTATTTTGAGCTTTAGTTTGAGGGTTCGGTTAGGGTTAGGGTGATGGTTAGGTTTAGGATGAGGGTTAGATTTAGAGTTAGGGTTAGGGTGAGGGTTAGGTTAAGGTTAGGGTTAGGGTGAGGGTTAGCCTGAGGGTTAAGTTTAGGATTACTGTTAGGGTTAGGGTTAGGCTTAGGGTGAGTTTGAGGGCTAGGGTGAGGGTGAGGGTTAGGGTTAGGTTTAAGGTGAGGGTTAAGGTTAGGGTGAGGGATAGGGTGACAGTGAGGGTTAGGTTTAGGTTGCGGGTGAGGTTGGGGGTTAGTGTTTGGATTAGGGTTAGGGCTAGGATTAGGCTGAGGGTTAGCGTGAGGGTGATGGTGAGGGTTAGTGTTAGTGTTAGGGTGAGGGTTAGTTTTATTGTGAGTGTTAGGGTGAGGATTTGGGTAAGGGTTAGGTGAGGGTGAGGGTTAGGGTTAGGGTTTGGGTTAGGGTGAGGGTTATGGTTAGGGTTAGGGTTAAGTTTATGGTTAGGTTTAGGGTGGGAGTTAGGGTTAATGTTAGGGTTAGGTTTAGGGTAAGGGCTAGGGTGAGGGTGAGGGTTAGGGTTAGGGTGAGGTTTACGGTTAGGTTGACGGTTAGGGTTAGGGTTAGGATTAGGGTTAGTGTGTGGGCTAGGGTGAGGGTGAGGGTTAGGATTAGGCTTAGGGTTAGGGTGAGGTTCATGGTTAGGTTTAGGGTTAGGTGACGGGTAGGGTTAGGGATAGAGTGAGGGTTAGGTTTAGTGTGAAGGTTATGGTTAGGGATAGGTTAGGGTGAGGGTAAGGGTTAGGATGAAGGTAGGGTGAGAGTGAGGTTTAGGGTAAGCATGAGTGTTAGGGTGAGGGTTAGGGCGAGGGTTAAAGTTAGGGTTAGGGTGATGTTTAGGGTTCGTATTAGTGTTAGGGTGAGGGTTAGGTTGAGGGGTATAGTTAGGGTTAGGGTGAGGGTTAGGATTGCTGTGAGGATTAGGGTTAGGTTTAGGAGTAGAGTGAGGGTAAGGGTTAGGGTGAGGTTTAGGGTGAGGTTTAGGTTTAGGGTTAGAGTTAGGTTAGGTTGAGATTTAGGGTGAGTTTTAGAGTTAGGGTGAGGGTGAGGTGAGGAATAGGGTTACAATTAGGGTTAGGGTTAGGGTTAGGCTGAGGGTGAGGTTTAGGGTTTAGTTTAGGGTTAGGTTTAGGGTGAGGTTTTGGGTTAATGTTAGGGTTAGGTTTAGGGTAAGGGTTAGGGTTAAGGTGAGGGTTAGGGTTAGGTTTAAGGTTAGGGTGAGGTTGAGGGTTAGGGTTGGGGTTACGGTTAGGGTGAGGGTGAGGTTGAGGCTTAAGGTTAGGATTACGTTTTGGGTTAGGGTTAGGCTGAGGGTGAGGGTGAGGTTTAGGTTTAGGTTTAAGTTTAGGTTGAGTGTTAGGGTGAGGGGTAGGTTTACAGTTAGGGTGAGGGTGAGGGTTAGGGTTAGGTTGAGTGTTAGGGTGAAGGGTTGGGTTAGGGTAAGTGTGAGCCTTAGTGTTAGTGTGAGGGTTAGGGTTAGGGTTACGGTTAGGGTTACTGTGAGCGTAAGGGTAAGGCTGAGGGTTAGGATGAGGGTGAGAGTTAGGGACAGGGTTAGGGTGAGGGTGACTGTTAGGGTGAGGATGATGGTTAGGTTGAGGGTTAGGGTTAGGGTGAGGGTTAGGGTTATTTGTAGGGTTAGGTTGAGGGTGAGGGTTAGGTTTAGGTTAAGGATTAGGGTGAGGGGTAGGGTCAGGGTTAGGGTTAGGGTTTTGGTTAGGGTTAATGTGATGGTGAGGGATAGGGTTAGGGGTAGGGTGAATGTGAGGGTGAGTTTTAGGGATAGGTTTAGTGTTAGGGTGAGGGTGAGTATTAGGTTTAGGATTAGAGTTAGGGTTAGGGTTAGGGTTAGGGGAGGGTTAGTGTGAGGGTTAAGGTTAGGATTAGGTTTAGGGTTAGGGTGAGGGTAATGGTTAGGGTGAGGGTTAGAGTGAGGGTGAGGGTTAGGTTAAGGTTTAGGTTTAGGATTAAGGTCATGGTGAGGGTGAGGGTTAATGTTAGTGTGAGGGTTAGGCTGAGGGGTAGGGTTAGGGTTAGGGTGAGGGTAGGGTTGAGGGTTTTGGTTACGTGAGGGTTAGGTTTAGGGTTAGGGAGAGGATTAGGTTTTGGGTGAGGGTTAGGGTGAGGGTAAGTGTTAGGGTTTGGGTGTGGGTTAGTATTAGAGTGGAGCTGAGGGCGAGGGTTTGATTAGGTAAGGGTTAGGATTAGGGTTAGGGTGAGGGTAAGGGTTAGGTTGAGGGCTAGGATGAAGGTGAGTTTAAGGGTTAGCGTGCGTGTTAGGGTTTCGGTTAGGGTGAGGGTTAAGATGAGGCTGAGGATCAGGGTGAGGATAGAGTTAGGGTGAGGGTTAGCGTTAGGGTTAGGGTTAGGGTGAGGGCTAGGTTGAGGGTGAGGCTTAAGGTGAGGATGAGGGTGAGGGTGCGTGTTGGGGTGTGGGTTAGGGTTAGGGTTAGGGTCAGGGTTACAATTAGGGTGAGGGATAGGGTAAGTTTTAGGGTGAGGTTGAGGCTGAGGCTGAGTTTTAAAGTGAAGGTGAGGGTGAGGGTGAGGGTGAGGGTTAGGGATCGGATTAGGTTTAAGTTGAGGGTGAGTTTGAGGTTTAGAGTTAGGCTGAGGGTGCAGGTTAGGGTTAGTTTTAGGTTGAGAGTTAGAGTTAGGGTTAGGGTGAGAGTGAGGGTTATTGTTAGAGTTAGTGTGAGGGTTAGGGTGAGGATGAGGTTAAGGTTTAGGTTGAGGGTTCGGGTGAGGGGGAGGGTTAGGGTTAGGGTTAGGGTTAGAGTGAGGGTTACCTTGAGGGTTAGGGTTAGGCTGAGGGTGAGCGTCAGGGTGAGGGTGAGTGTTAGTGTTAGGGTTAGGCTGAGGTTTAGGTTTATTGTGAGGGTTAGGGTGAGGATGACGGTAAGGATTACATTGAGGGTTAGGGTGGGGGGGAGGTTTAGGGTTAGGATTAGATTTAGGGTGAGGCTTAGGGTTAGGGTTAAGTTTAGGTTTAGGTATAGGGTGAGGGTTAGGTTTAATGTTAGGGTTAGGTTTAGGGTAATGGTTAGTGTTAGGTTTCGGTTTAGCATTAGGGTGAGGGGTAGGGTTAGGATTAGTGTGAGCCTTACTGTTAGTGTGAGGGTTAGGGTTAGGTTTAGGGTTACCATGAGGGTAAGGGTAAGGGTGAGGGTTAGGATGAGGGTGAGGTTTAGGGATAGGGTTAGGGCGAGGGTGAGTGTTAGGGTAAGGATGAGGGTTAGGTTTAGGGTTAGGGTGAGGGTTTGGGCTAGGATGAGGGTTAGGGTTAGGTTTAGTGTTATGGTGAGGGTGAGGATTTTGGTTAGGTTAAGTGTTAGGGTGAGGGGTAGGGTGAGGGGTAGGGTTAGGGTTTTGGTTAGGGTAGGGTGAGGGTGAGGGTTAGGTTATGGTTAGGGTGAGTGTGTGGGTGTTTTAGGGATAGGTTTTAGGTTAGGGTGTGGGTGAGGGTTAGGTTTAGGATTGGTGTTATGGTTAGGCTTAGGCTTAGCGTTAAGGTGAATGTTAGGATTAGGGTTAGCTTGAGGGTTAGTTTTAGGGTTAGGGTGCTGGTTAGGGTTAGGGTGATGTTTAGTGTGAGGGTGAGTTTTAGCGTGAAGGTGCGTGTTCGGGTGAGGTTTAGGGTTTGTGTGAGGGTCAGGGTGAGTGTTAGGGTGAGGGAGAGGGTTAGGGTTAGGTTTAGGGTTGTTGTTAGGGTTAGGGTTTGGTTGAGTGTTAGGGTTAGGGTTATGGTTAGGGTTAGGGTGGGGTGAGGGTAAGGTTTAGGGTGAGGGTTAGGAATAGGCTGAGGGTGAGGATGAGGATGAGGGTTTAGGGTTGAGTGTAAGGGTTAGGGTTAGGTTTAGGATGAGGGTTAGGGTGAGGTGTAGGATTAGGGTTAAGGTGAGGGTGAGGGCTAGGGTGAGGGTTAGGCTTAGGGTTAGGGTGAGTGTTAGGGTTAGTGTTAGGTTTAGGATGAGGGTTAGGGCGAGTGGTAGGGTTAGGGTTAGTGTGAGGGGTAAGGTTAGTGTGAGGGTTAGGGTTAGGGTTAGGGTTACCGTGAGGGTAAGTGTAATTGTGAGGGTTAGGATGAGGGTGAGCTTTAGGGTTAGTTAGGTTTAGGGTATGGGTTAGGCTGAGGGCTAGGGTGAGGGTTACTATTAGGCTCAGGGTGAGGGTGAGGGTGAGGTTTAGGGTTGGGTCTAAAATTAGTGTGTTAGGGTTAGGGTTAAGTTTAGGATGAGGTTTAGGGTGAGAGTTAGGATTAGGGTTAGGTTGAGGGTGAGGGTGAGGGTGAGGGTGAGGTTTAGGGTGAGGGTGCGGGTTAGGGTTAGGTTTAGGGTGAGGGTAAGGATTAAGGTGAGGTTTAGGGAGAGGTTTAGGGTTAGAGTTCGAGTTAGGGTTAGGTTGAGTGTTCCAGTGAGTTTTACAGTTAGGGTGAGGGTGAGGGTTAGGGTTAGGGTTAGGATTAGTGTTAAATTTAGTGTTTGGGTGAGTGTTAGGGTTAGGGCGAGGGTTAGGGTAGGGTGAAGGTAAGGTTTAGGGTTAGGGCTAGGGTTAGGCTGAGGGTGAGGGTGAGGGTGAGGGTTAGGGTTAGGTTGAGGGTAAGGGTGAGTGTAAGGGTTAAGGTTAGGGTTAGGATGAGGTTTATTGTGAAGTGTAGGATTAATGTTAAGGGTGAGGGTGAGGGTGAGGTTTAGGGTTAGGCTTAGGATTAGTGTGTTTTAGGGTTAGGTTTAGGGTTAGGATGAGGTTTAGGGTGAGGGGTAGGGTTAGGGTTAGGTTGAGGGTAAGGGTGAGGGTGTTGTTTAGGGTTAGGGTGAGGGTTAGGGTTAGGATTAGGGTTAGGGTTAGGGGGAGTGTGAGGG
The DNA here is from genome assembly GCF_019054845.1 of Dipodomys spectabilis. Taxonomy (NCBI): domain Eukaryota; kingdom Metazoa; phylum Chordata; class Mammalia; order Rodentia; family Heteromyidae; genus Dipodomys; species Dipodomys spectabilis. The sequence goes on along the minus strand of NW_024871396.1, from coordinate 39,968 downwards.
CTAGGGTTATGTTTAGGATGATGGTTAGTGTGAGGGGTAGGGTTAGGGTTAGGGTTAGGTTGAGGATTAGGGTTAGGTTTAGGCTTAGGCTGAGGGTAGGGTGAGGGTGAGGGTGAGGGTGAGGGTTAGGGTGTCGGTGAGGGTTAGGGTAGGATGAGGGTTAAGATGAGGGTGAGGGTTAGGGTGAGGGTGAGCGTTAGGGTTAGGGTTAGAGTTAGGGTTAGGGGGAGTGTGAGGGCTAGGGTTATGTTTAGGATGATGGTTAGTGTGAGGGGTAGGGTTAGGGTTAGGGTTAGGCTGAGGATTAGGGTTAGGTTTAGGCTTAGGCTGAGGGTAGGGTGAGGGTGAGGGTGAGGGTAAGGGTTAGGGTGTCGGTGAGGGTTAGGGTAGGATGAGGGTTAAGATGACGGTGAGCGTTAGGGTGAGGGTGAGGGTTAGGGTTAGGGTTAGGGTTCTGGTTAGGCTTAGGGTGATGTTTAGGGTGAGGCTGAGCGTTTGTGTGAGGGTGAGGGTTAGGGTGTGGGTGACGGTTAGGGTGAGGGTGAGTGTGAGGGTGAGGGTGAGGCTTAGGGTTAGGTTTAGGGTTAGTGTTATGGTTAGGGTTAGGGTTAGGGTAGGTTGAGGGTAAGGTTTAGGGTGAGGGTTAGGGTTAGGCTGAGGGTGAGGTTGAGGGTGAGGGTTAGGGTTATGTTTAGGGTTAGGGTGAGTGTAAGGGTTGGGGTTAGGGTTAGGATGAGGGTTAGGTTGAGGTGTGGGATTAGGGTTAGGGTTAGGTTTAGGGTTAGGGTTAGGGTGAGTGTTAGGGTGAGTGTTAGGTTTAGGATGAGGTTTAGGGCGAGGGGTAGGGTTAGGGTTAGTGTGTGGTGTAGGGTTAGAGTGAGGGTTAGGGTTAGTGTTAGGGTTACCGTGAGTGTAAGTGAAATGGTGAGGTTTAGTATGATGGTGAGGGTTAGGGTTAGGTTTAGGGTTAGGGTGAGGCTTAGGGTGAGGTTTAGGATTAGGGTTATCTTTAGGGTAGGGTGAAGGTTAGGGTTAGGCTTAAGGTTAGTGTCAGGGTGAGGGTTAGGGTTAGTGTTAGGGTTAGGGGTTGGTTGAGTGTTAAGGTGAGGGTTTGGGTTATGGTTAGGGTTAAGGTGAACATGAGGGTTAGGGTGAGGCTTAGTGTTAGTTTTAGGGATAGGTTTGGGTTAGGTTGCGGGCTAGGGTGAGGGTTAGGCTTAGGGTTAGGGTGAGTGTTAGGGTTAGTGTTAGGTTTAGGATGAGGGTTAGGGCGAGTGGTAGGGTTAGGGTTAGTGTGAGGGGTAAGGTTAGTGTGAGGGTTAGGGTTAGGGTTAGGGTTACCGTGAGGGTAAGTGTAATTGTGAGGGTTAGGATGAGGGTGAGCTTTAGGGTTAGTTAGGTTTAGGGTATGGGTTAGGCTGAGGGCTAGGGTGAGGGTTACTATTAGGCTCAGGGTGAGGGTGAGGGTGAGGTTTAGGGTTGGGTCTAAAATTAGTGTGTTAGGGTTAGGGTTAAGTTTAGGATGAGGTTTAGGGTGAGAGTTAGGATTAGGGTTAGGTTGAGGGTGAGGGTGAGGGTGAGGGTGAGGTTTAGGGTGAGGGTGCGGGTTAGGGTTAGGTTTAGGGTGAGGGTAAGGATTAAGGTGAGGTTTAGGGAGAGGTTTAGGGTTAGAGTTCGAGTTAGGGTTAGGTTGAGTGTTCCAGTGAGTTTTACAGTTAGGGTGAGGGTGAGGGTTAGGGTTAGGGTTAGGATTAGTGTTAAATTTAGTGTTTGGGTGAGTGTTAGGGTTAGGGCGAGGGTTAGGGTAGGGTGAAGGTAAGGTTTAGGGTTAGGGCTAGGGTTAGGCTGAGGGTGAGGGTGAGGGTGAGGGTTAGGGTTAGGTTGAGGGTAAGGGTGAGTGTAAGGGTTAAGGTTAGGGTTAGGATGAGGTTTATTGTGAAGTGTAGGATTAATGTTAAGGGTGAGGGTGAGGGTGAGGTTTAGGGTTAGGCTTAGGATTAGTGTGTTTTAGGGTTAGGTTTAGGGTTAGGATGAGGTTTAGGGTGAGGGGTAGGGTTAGGGTTAGGTTGAGGGTAAGGGTGAGGGTGTTGTTTAGGGTTAGGGTGAGGGTTAGGGTTAGGATTAGGGTTAGGGTTAGGGGGAGTGTGAGGGCTAGGGTTATGTTTAGGATGATGGTTAGTGTGAGGGGTAGGGTTAGGGTTAGGGTTAGGTTGAGGATTAGGGTTAGGTTTAGGCTTAGGCTGAGGGTAGGGTGAGGGTGAGGGTGAGGGTGAGGGTTAGGGTGTCGGTGAGGGTTAGGGTAGGATGAGGGTTAAGATGAGGGTGAGGGTTAGGGTGAGGGTGAGCGTTAGGGTTAGGGTTAGAGTTAGGGTTAGGGGGAGTGTGAGGGCTAGGGTTATGTTTAGGATGATGGTTAGTGTGAGGGGTAGGGTTAGGGTTAGGGTTAGGCTGAGGATTAGGGTTAGGTTTAGGCTTAGGCTGAGGGTAGGGTGAGGGTGAGGGTGAGGGTAAGGGTTAGGGTGTCGGTGAGGGTTAGGGTAGGATGAGGGTTAAGATGACGGTGAGCGTTAGGGTGAGGGTGAGGGTTAGGGTTAGGGTTAGGGTTCTGGTTAGGCTTAGGGTGATGTTTAGGGTGAGGCTGAGCGTTTGTGTGAGGGTGAGGGTTAGGGTGTGGGTGACGGTTAGGGTGAGGGTGAGTGTGAGGGTGAGGGTGAGGCTTAGGGTTAGGTTTAGGGTTAGTGTTATGGTTAGGGTTAGGGTTAGGGTAGGTTGAGGGTAAGGTTTAGGGTGAGGGTTAGGGTTAGGCTGAGGGTGAGGTTGAGGGTGAGGGTTAGGGTTATGTTTAGGGTTAGGGTGAGTGTAAGGGTTGGGGTTAGGGTTAGGATGAGGGTTAGGTTGAGGTGTGGGATTAGGGTTAGGGTTAGGTTTAGGGTTAGGGTTAGGGTGAGTGTTAGGGTGAGTGTTAGGTTTAGGATGAGGTTTAGGGCGAGGGGTAGGGTTAGGGTTAGTGTGTGGTGTAGGGTTAGAGTGAGGGTTAGGGTTAGTGTTAGGGTTACCGTGAGTGTAAGTGAAATGGTGAGGTTTAGTATGATGGTGAGGGTTAGGGTTAGGTTTAGGGTTAGGGTGAGGCTTAGGGTGAGGTTTAGGATTAGGGTTATCTTTAGGGTAGGGTGAAGGTTAGGGTTAGGCTTAAGGTTAGTGTCAGGGTGAGGGTTAGGGTTAGTGTTAGGGTTAGGGGTTGGTTGAGTGTTAAGGTGAGGGTTTGGGTTATGGTTAGGGTTAAGGTGAACATGAGGGTTAGGGTGAGGCTTAGTGTTAGTTTTAGGGATAGGTTTGGGTTAGGTTGCGGGCTAGGGTGAGGGTTAGGCTTAGGGTTAGGGTGAGTGTTAGGGTTAGTGTTAGGTTTAGGATGAGGGTTAGGGCGAGTGGTAGGGTTAGGGTTAGTGTGAGGGGTAAGGTTAGTGTGAGGGTTAGGGTTAGGGTTAGGGTTACCGTGAGGGTAAGTGTAATTGTGAGGGTTAGGATGAGGGTGAGCTTTAGGGTTAGTTAGGTTTAGGGTATGGGTTAGGCTGAGGGCTAGGGTGAGGGTTACTATTAGGCTCAGGGTGAGGGTGAGGGTGAGGTTTAGGGTTGGGTCTAAAATTAGTGTGTTAGGGTTAGGGTTAAGTTTAGGATGAGGTTTAGGGTGAGAGTTAGGATTAGGGTTAGGTTGAGGGTGAGGGTGAGGGTGAGGGTGAGGTTTAGGGTGAGGGTGCGGGTTAGGGTTAGGTTTAGGGTGAGGGTAAGGATTAAGGTGAGGTTTAGGGAGAGGTTTAGGGTTAGAGTTCGAGTTAGGGTTAGGTTGAGTGTTCCAGTGAGTTTTACAGTTAGGGTGAGGGTGAGGGTTAGGGTTAGGGTTAGGATTAGTGTTAAATTTAGTGTTTGGGTGAGTGTTAGGGTTAGGGCGAGGGTTAGGGTAGGGTGAAGGTAAGGTTTAGGGTTAGGGCTAGGGTTAGGCTGAGGGTGAGGGTGAGGGTGAGGGTTAGGGTTAGGTTGAGGGTAAGGGTGAGTGTAAGGGTTAAGGTTAGGGTTAGGATGAGGTTTATTGTGAAGTGTAGGATTAATGTTAAGGGTGAGGGTGAGGGTGAGGTTTAGGGTTAGGCTTAGGATTAGTGTGTTTTAGGGTTAGGTTTAGGGTTAGGATGAGGTTTAGGGTGAGGGGTAGGGTTAGGGTTAGGTTGAGGGTAAGGGTGAGGGTGTTGTTTAGGGTTAGGGTGAGGGTTAGGGTTAGGATTAGGGTTAGGGTTAGGGGGAGTGTGAGGGCTAGGGTTATGTTTAGGATGATGGTTAGTGTGAGGGGTAGGGTTAGGGTTAGGGTTAGGTTGAGGATTAGGGTTAGGTTTAGGCTTAGGCTGAGGGTAGGGTGAGGGTGAGGGTGAGGGTGAGGGTTAGGGTGTCGGTGAGGGTTAGGGTAGGATGAGGGTTAAGATGAGGGTGAGGGTTAGGGTGAGGGTGAGCGTTAGGGTTAGGGTTAGAGTTAGGGTTAGGGGGAGTGTGAGGGCTAGGGTTATGTTTAGGATGATGGTTAGTGTGAGGGGTAGGGTTAGGGTTAGGGTTAGGCTGAGGATTAGGGTTAGGTTTAGGCTTAGGCTGAGGGTAGGGTGAGGGTGAGGGTGAGGGTAAGGGTTAGGGTGTCGGTGAGGGTTAGGGTAGGATGAGGGTTAAGATGACGGTGAGCGTTAGGGTGAGGGTGAGGGTTAGGGTTAGGGTTAGGGTTCTGGTTAGGCTTAGGGTGATGTTTAGGGTGAGGCTGAGCGTTTGTGTGAGGGTGAGGGTTAGGGTGTGGGTGACGGTTAGGGTGAGGGTGAGTGTGAGGGTGAGGGTGAGGCTTAGGGTTAGGTTTAGGGTTAGTGTTATGGTTAGGGTTAGGGTTAGGGTAGGTTGAGGGTAAGGTTTAGGGTGAGGGTTAGGGTTAGGCTGAGGGTGAGGTTGAGGGTGAGGGTTAGGGTTATGTTTAGGGTTAGGGTGAGTGTAAGGGTTGGGGTTAGGGTTAGGATGAGGGTTAGGTTGAGGTGTGGGATTAGGGTTAGGGTTAGGTTTAGGGTTAGGGTTAGGGTGAGTGTTAGGGTGAGTGTTAGGTTTAGGATGAGGTTTAGGGCGAGGGGTAGGGTTAGGGTTAGTGTGTGGTGTAGGGTTAGAGTGAGGGTTAGGGTTAGTGTTAGGGTTACCGTGAGTGTAAGTGAAATGGTGAGGTTTAGTATGATGGTGAGGGTTAGGGTTAGGTTTAGGGTTAGGGTGAGGCTTAGGGTGAGGTTTAGGATTAGGGTTATCTTTAGGGTAGGGTGAAGGTTAGGGTTAGGCTTAAGGTTAGTGTCAGGGTGAGGGTTAGGGTTAGTGTTAGGGTTAGGGGTTGGTTGAGTGTTAAGGTGAGGGTTTGGGTTATGGTTAGGGTTAAGGTGAACATGAGGGTTAGGGTGAGGCTTAGTGTTAGTTTTAGGGATAGGTTTGGGTTAGGTTGCGGGCTAGGGTGAGGGTTAGGCTTAGGGTTAGGGTGAGTGTTAGGGTTAGTGTTAGGTTTAGGATGAGGGTTAGGGCGAGTGGTAGGGTTAGGGTTAGTGTGAGGGGTAAGGTTAGTGTGAGGGTTAGGGTTAGGGTTAGGGTTACCGTGAGGGTAAGTGTAATTGTGAGGGTTAGGATGAGGGTGAGCTTTAGGGTTAGTTAGGTTTAGGGTATGGGTTAGGCTGAGGGCTAGGGTGAGGGTTACTATTAGGCTCAGGGTGAGGGTGAGGGTGAGGTTTAGGGTTGGGTCTAAAATTAGTGTGTTAGGGTTAGGGTTAAGTTTAGGATGAGGTTTAGGGTGAGAGTTAGGATTAGGGTTAGGTTGAGGGTGAGGGTGAGGGTGAGGGTGAGGTTTAGGGTGAGGGTGCGGGTTAGGGTTAGGTTTAGGGTGAGGGTAAGGATTAAGGTGAGGTTTAGGGAGAGGTTTAGGGTTAGAGTTCGAGTTAGGGTTAGGTTGAGTGTTCCAGTGAGTTTTACAGTTAGGGTGAGGGTGAGGGTTAGGGTTAGGGTTAGGATTAGTGTTAAATTTAGTGTTTGGGTGAGTGTTAGGGTTAGGGCGAGGGTTAGGGTAGGGTGAAGGTAAGGTTTAGGGTTAGGGCTAGGGTTAGGCTGAGGGTGAGGGTGAGGGTGAGGGTTAGGGTTAGGTTGAGGGTAAGGGTGAGTGTAAGGGTTAAGGTTAGGGTTAGGATGAGGTTTATTGTGAAGTGTAGGATTAATGTTAAGGGTGAGGGTGAGGGTGAGGTTTAGGGTTAGGCTTAGGATTAGTGTGTTTTAGGGTTAGGGTTAGGGTTAGGATGAGGTTTAGGGTGAGGGGTAGGGTTAGGGTTAGGTTGAGGGTAAGGGTGAGGGTGTTGTTTAGGGTTAGGGTGAGGGTTAGGGTTAGGATTAGGGTTAGGGTTAGGGGGAGTGTGAGGGCTAGGGTTATGTTTAGGATGATGGTTAGTGTGAGGGGTAGGGTTAGGGTTAGGGTTAGGTTGAGGATTAGGGTTAGGTTTAGGCTTAGGCTGAGGGTAGGGTGAGGGTGAGGGTGAGGGTGAGGGTTAGGGTGTCGGTGAGGGTTAGGGTAGGATGAGGGTTAAGATGAGGGTGAGGGTTAGGGTGAGGGTGAGCGTTAGGGTTAGGGTTAGAGTTAGGGTTAGGGGGAGTGTGAGGGCTAGGGTTATGTTTAGGATGATGGTTAGGGTTAGGGTTAGGCTAAGGGTGCGGGTGAGGGGAAGGGTGAGGGTTTGGGTGAGGGTTAGGTTTGGGTGTCGGTGTGGGTTAGGGTAGCGTGAGGGTTAGGGTGACGGTGAGGTTTAGGCTGAGCGCTAGGGTGAGGATGTTGAAGGTGAGAGTGAGGGTTAGGGTTAGGGTTAGGGTGAAGGTTAGTGTTAGGGTGAGGGTTAAAATGAGGCTGAGGGTTAGGGTGAGGTTTAGAGTTAGGGTGAGTGTTAGGTCTAGGGTTAGGGTGAGGGTGAGGGCTAGGTTGAGGGTGAGTGTTAGGTTGAGGGTGAGGGTGAGGGTGAAGTTTAGGGTGTGGGTTAGGGTTAGGGTTAGGGTCTGGGTTACGGTTAAAATGAGGGTTAGGTTGGGATTAGGTGGAGGTTGAGGCTGAGGCTGAGGTTTAAGGTGAGGGTGAGGGTAAATGTGAGGGTGAGGGTTAGGGTTCGGGTTAGGTTTAGGATTAGGTTGATTGTGAGGGTTAGTGTTTGGATTAGTGTTAGGGTTAGGGTTAGGCTGAGGGTGAGTGTGAGGGTGAGCGTGAGGGTTAGTGTTAGGATTAGGGTGAGGGTTAGGATTATTGTGAGGGTTAGGGTGCGGATGAGGGTAAGAGTTATGTTGAGGTTTAGGGTGAGGGGAGGGTTAGGGAAAGGTTAGGGTTAGGGTGAGGGTTAAGGGAATGGTTAGGGTTAAGTTTAGGTTTAGTTTTAGGGTGAGGGTTAGTGTTAATGTTAGGGTTAGGTTTAGGGTAATGTTTAGGGTTAGGGTTAGAGGGAGGCTTACGGTTAGGTTTAGGGTGAGGGTTAGGATTAGGGTGAGGGTTAGGGTTAGGTTTAGGGTTAGGGTAAGAATGAGAGTTAGGGTTAGGGTTGGGGTAAGTATTAGTGTGAGGGTGAGGGCGAGGCTTACGGTTAGAACTAGGGTTTGGGTTAGGGTTAGGGTGAGGGTGAGGGCGAGGCTTACGGTTAGAACTAGGGTTTGGGTTAGGGTTAGGGTGAGGGTGAGGGTGAGGGTTAGGGTTAGTGTGAGGGTTAGGGTTAGGGTTAGGTTCAGGTTGAGGGTCAGGGTGAGGGGTAGGTTTAGGTTTAGGGTGAGGGTGAGGGTGAGGGTGAGGTTTAGGGTGAAGGTTAGTGTTAGGGTGAGGGTTAGGGTTACGTTTAGGTTTAGGTTGAGGGTTAGGTTGAGGGGTAGTGTTAGGTTTAGTGTGAGCCTTAATGTTAGTGTGAGGGTTAGGATTACGTTTAGGGTTAGGGTTACCCTGAGAAGTGGAAGGTGAGGGTTAGGATGAGGGTTAGTTTTAGGGATAGGGTTAGGGTGAGAGTGAGTGTTAGGGTGAGGATGAGTGTTAGGGTTAGGGTTAGGGTGAGGTTAGTATGAGGGTTAGGGTGAAGGGTTTATTTGGGGTTAGGGTTAGGGTTAGAATTAGGGTGAGTGTGAGGGTGAGGTATAGGGTTAGGATTAGGGTTAGGGTTAGGTTTAGGCTGAGGTTCAGGGTGAGTGTTAGGGTTAGGGTTAAGGTTAGGGTATTAGTGTTAGGCGTAGGGTTAGGATGAGTGTTAAGGTGAGGGTTAGGGTTAGGGTGAGGGTAAGGATGAGGGTGAGGGTTAGGGTGAGGTTGAGGGTGAGTGTGAGGGTTAGGGTGTGGCTTACGTTTAATGTTAGGGTCAGGGTTACGATTAGTGTGAGGGTTAGACTTAGGGTTAGGGTTAGGTTGAGGGTGAGCCTGAGGCTGAGGTTTAAGGTTACGGTGAGTGTGAGGGTGAGTGTGAGGGTGAGCGTTAGTGTTCGGGTTTGGGTTAGGTTGAGGTGAGGATGATGGTTAGTGTTTGGATTAGGGTTAGGGTTAGAGTTAGGCTGAGGGTGAGCGTGAGGGTGAGGGTGATGGTTAGTTTTAGGATTAGGGTGAGGGTTAGGTTTATTTTGAGGGTTAGGGTGAGGATGAGGGTAAGGGTTAGGTTGAGGGTTAGGGTGAGGGGAAGGGTTAGGGTTAGCGTGAGCGTTAGGGTGAGGGTTAGAGTTAAGGGTTAGGTTTAGCGTGAGATTTAGTGTTAACGTTAGGGTTAGGTTTAGGGTAAGGGTTAGGGTGAAGGTTAAGATGAGGGGTAAGTTTAGGGTTAGGGTGAGCGTTAGGGTTTTGGGGAAGGTAAGGGTTAGGGTGAGGGATACGATGAGGGTGAGGGTTAGGGTGAGGTTTAGAGTTAGGGTGAGGGTTAGAGTTAGGGTTAGGGTGAGGCCTATTGTGAGGGTGAGGGTTAGGGTATGGGTTAGGGTTAGGCTTAAGATCAGAGTTTCGGTTAGGGTGAGGGTTTGGGTTACGGTTAGGGTGAGGTTGAGGCTGAGGCTGAGGTTTAGTTGAGGTTGAGGATGAGTGTGTGGTTGAGGGTTAGGGTGAGGATTAGGGTTAGTTTGAGGATGAGGGTGAGAGTTTGTGTTTGGATTAGAGTTAGGATTAGGATTAGGCTGAGGGTGAGCGTGAGTGTGAGGGTGAGGGTTAGTGTTAGGGTTAGTGTGAGGGTTAGGTTTAGGGTTAGACTTAGGATGAGGGTAAGGGTTAGGGTGAGGTTTAGGACAAGGGTTAGGGTTAGGGTTAGGATGAGGGTTAGGGTGATGTTTAAGGTTAGGCTTAGGGTGAGGGTGAGGTTTAGGGTTAGGTTTAGGGTGAGGGTTAGGTTTAGGGATAGGGTGAGGGTGAGGGTTAGGTTTAAGGTTAGTGTTAGAGTTAGGGTTAGGCTTAGGGTGAGGGTGAGGGGTAGGGTGAGGGTTTGGGTTAGGGTTAGGTATAGTGTGAGGTTGAGGCTTACGGAGAGGGTTATGGTTAGAGTTAGGGGTAGGGTTAGGGTTAGGTTGAGGATGAGGGTGAGGGTGAGGGTTAGGGTTAGGGTGAGCGTGAGGGTTAGGATTAGGCTTAGGATGAGGGTTAGGGTGAGGGTTAGTGTGAGCGTTAGGGTTAGTTTGAGGGTTAGGGTTAGGGTTAGGTTTAGGGTAATGGTTAGGTTTAGGTTTAAGGTTAGGCCGATGGCTAAGGTGAGGGTGAGGGTGAGTGTGAGGGTGAGGGTGAGGGTTAGGGTGTCAGTGAGGTTTAGTGTAGGGTGAGGATTAGGGTGACAGTGAGTGTAAGATTGAGGGTGAGGGTCAGGGTTAGGTTTCAGGCTAGGGTTAGCTTGAGAGTGAGGGTGAGGGTTAGTGTTTGGATTAGTGTTAGGGTTAGGGATAGGCTGAGGGTGAGCGTGAGGGTGAGGGTGAGGTTTAGTGTTAGGGTTAGGGTGAGGGTTCGGTTTCTTGTGAGGGTTAGGGTAAGGATGAGGGTTAGGGTTCGGTTGAGGTATAGGGTGAGGTTGAGAGAGAGAATGAGGATTACGTTGTATGTTAGGGTTATGGTTAGGGTCAGGTTTACGGTTAGGGTTCGGGTTAGGGTTCGGGTTAGGGTTAGGTTGAGGGTGAGGCTAAGACTGAGGTTTAAGTTGTGGGTGAGGGTGAGTGTGAGAGTGAGGTTTAGGGGTCGGGTTAGGGTTAGGTTGAGGGTGAGGGTGAGGGTTAGTGTTTGGATTAAGGTTAGGTTTAGTGTTAGGCTGAGGGTGAGCGTGAGTGTGAGGGTGATGGTTAGTGTTAGGGTTAGGGTGATGGATAGGTTCATTGTGAGGGTTAGGGTGAGGATCAGGGTAAGTGTTAGGGTGAGGGATAGGGTTAGGTTTAGGGTTAGGGTTAGGGTGAGGGTTAGGGTGAGGGTTAGGGTTAAGTTAAGGGTTAGGTTTAGGGTGAGATTTAGGGTTAATATTAGGGTTAGGTTTAGGGTAAGGGTTAGGGTGAGGGTGAGGGTTAGGGTTAGGGTGAGGTTTAGTGTTAGGGTGAGGGTTAGGGTTAGGATTAGGGTTAGGGTGAGGGCTAGGGTGAGGGTGAAGGTTAGGATTAGGCTTAGGGTTAGGGTGAGGTTTAGGGTTAGGACTAGGTTTAGGGTTAGTGTGAGGGGTAGGGTTAGGGTTAGGGTGAGGGTTACATTTAGTGTGTGTGTTATGGTTAGGGATAGGGTTAGTGTGAGGGTGAGGGTTAGGGTTAGGATTAGGGTTAGGGTGAGGGCTAGGGTGAGGGTGAAGTTTAGGATTAGGCTTAGGGTTAGGGTGAGGTTTAGGGTTAGGACTAGGTTTAGGGTTAGTGTGAGGGGTAGGGGTAGGGTTACGGATAGGGTGAGTGTGAGTATTAGTGTGAGGGTAAGGGTTAGGGTGAGGATTAGGTTGAGGGTGAGGGTTAGGGTGAGGTTTAGATTTAGGGTGAGGGTTATGGTAAGGGTGAGGGCCAGTGTCAGGGTGAGGGTTAGGGTTAGAGTTAGGGTTAGGTTGAGGGTTAGGTTGAGGTTTAGAGTTAGCGTGAGGGTTCGGGTTAAGGTTCGGGTTAGGGTGAGTTGAGGCTGAGGCTGAGGCTTAACGTGAGGGTGAGGGTGAGTGTGAGGGTCAGGATTAGGTTTCGGGTTAGACTTAGCTTGAGGGTGCGGGTGAGGGTTAGTGTTTGGATTAGTGTTAGGGATAGGCTTAGGCTGAGGATGAGCTTGAGGGTCAGGGTGAGGTTTAGTGTTAGGGTTAGGGTGAGGGTTAGGTTTCTTGAGAGGGTTAGGGTAAGGATGAGCGTAAGGGTTAGGTTGAGGTTTAGGGTTAGGGTTAGGGTTAGGTTTAGGTTGAGGTTTAGGGTGAGGGGTAGGGTTAGGGTTAGTGTGAGCCTTAGTGTAAGTGTGAGGGTTAGGATTAGATTTAGGGTTAGGGTTACCGTGAGGGTAAGGGTAAGGGTGAGGGTTAGGATGAGGGTGAGGGTTAGGGATAGGTTTAGGGTGAGGGTGAGTGTTAGGGTGAGGATGAGGGTTAGGGTAAGCCTTAGGGTGAGGGTTAGGGTTCGGGTGAGGGTGAGGGTTAGTTTTAGGGTTAGGGTGAGGGTTAGGATTAGGGTTAGGTTAAGGGTTAGGGTGAGGGGTAGGGTGAGGTTTAGGGTTAGAGTTTTGTTTAGGGTTAGGGTGGAAGTGAGGGTTAGAGTTAGGGTTAGCGTGAGGGTTAGTGTGAGGGTTAAGATTAGGGTTAGGTTTAGGGTGAGGTTAGGGTGAGGGTGAGGGTGAGGGTTAGGGTTAGGATTGCGGTTAGGTTTAGGGTTAGACTGAGGGTGAGGGTGAAGGTTTGGGTTAGGTTGAGGGTAAGGGTTAGGGTTAGGTTTAGGGTGAGGGTGACGGTTAGGGTTAGGGTTAGTGTTAGGGTTAAGATGAGGGTTAGGGTGAGGTGTAGTGTTAGGTTAGGGTGAGGATGAGGGTGAGGGTGAGGTTTAGGGTTAGGTTTAGGATTAGTGTTCGTGTTAGGGTTAGGGTTAGTGTTAGGATGAGGTTTAGGGTGAGGGGTAGGGTTAGGGATAGGTTGAGGGTGAGGGTGATGGTGAGGTTTACGGTTAGGTTGAGGGTTAGTGTTAGGGTTAGGGTGAGCATGAGGGTTAGGGTTAGGTTTAGGATGAGGATTAGTGTGCGGGTTAGGGATAGGGTTAGGGTAATGGTTAGAGTTAGGTTTACGGTTAGTCCGAGGGCTAGGGTGAGGGTGAGGGTTAGGGTGAGGGTGAGGGTGAGGGGTATAGTTAGGATTAGGGTTAGGGTTAGAATTAGGGTGAGTGTGAAGGTGAGGGATAGGTTTATTATTAGGGTAAGAGTTAGGGTTAGGCTGCGGGTCAGGGTGAGTGTTAGGGTTAGGGTTAGGGTGAATGTTAGGGTTAGGCTTAGGGTTAGGATGAGGGTTAAGGTGAGGCATAAGGTTAGGTTTAGTGTGAGTTTTAGGGTTAAGGTGAGGGTTAGTGTTAGGGTGAGGGTAGTGTTTAGGGTGAGGGTTAGTATCAGCGTGAGGGTTAGGGTGAGGGTTAAGGTTACGGTGAAGGTTAGGTTTCGAGTTAGGATTACGGTGAGGGCTAGGGTTAGGGTAACGGTTAGGGTTAGGTTCATGGTGAGGGTGAGAGTTACGTTTAGGATTAGGGTTAGGGTTTGGTTTAGGCTGAGGGTGAGGGTGAGAGTGAAGTTTAGGGTTAGGGTAAGATTTAGGGTTAGGGTTAGCGTGAAGATTAGAGTGTGAGTGAAATTTAGGGTGAGGGTTAGTTTTAGGGTGAGGCTTGGGTTTAGCATTAGGGTGTGGGTTAGAGTTAGGGTGATGTTTAGTGTGAGGGTGAGGGTTAGGGTGAGGGTGAGGGTTAGGGTTAGGGTTAGGGTGAAGGTGAGGTTGAGGGTGAGGGTTAGGGTTAGGGTTAGGCATAGGGTGAGGTTTTGGTTGAGGGTGAGGGTTGGGTTGTGGGTGAGGGTTAGGGTGTGAGGTTTAGGGTGACAGGGAGTGTTAGAGTGAGGTTGAGGTTTAGGGTTAGGGTTAGGGTGATGGTTAGGGTTAGTATTAGTGCTAGGGTGAGGGTTAGAGTGAGGGGTATGGTTAGGGTTAGGGTGAGGGTTAGGAATAGTGTGAGGGATAAGGATACGGTTAGGGTTAGGGTGAGCATAAGGGTAAGGGTTAGGATAGGTTGAGGTTGAAGGTTAAAGGTAGAGTTAGGGTTAGGTTGAGGGTTAGGGTGATGTTTAGAGTTAGGGTGAGGGTGAGGGTTAGGGTGAGGTTTAGGGTGAGGATTTGGGTTACGGTGAGATTTAGAGTTAGGGTTAGGGTGAGGGTGAGGTTTAGGTTTAGGGTTAGAGTTAGGGTGAGGGTAAGGGTTAGGGTGAGGTTTAGGATGACTGTGAGGTTTAGGGTTTGGGTGATGTTTAATGTTAGGATTAGAGTTAGGGTGAGGGTTAGGTTGAGAGTTAGGGCTAGGGTGATGGTTAAGGTTAGGATTCGGATTAGGGTTAGGGTGAGGGTTAGGTTTAGGATTAGGTTTAGGATGAAGGTAAGTGTTAGGGTGAGGGTTAGGATTAGGGTGAGGGTAAGGGTTAGGGTGATGTTTAAGGTTAGGATTAGGGTAAGTGTGAGGGTTAGGGTTAGGGTGAGGATAATTTTAGGGTGAGGGCTAGGGTGAGGTTTACCGTAAGGGTTAGAGTAAGGATTAGGGTGAGTTTCAGGGTAAGGAATAGGGTTAAGGTGAGGGTTAGGCTGAGCAGTAGGTATAGGTTGATAGGGTAAGGGTTAGGGTTAGGGGTAGGGTGAGGGTAACGGTAAAGGTGAGGGTGAGGGGTAGGGTTAGGGTTAGGCTTAGCATGAGGGTAAAGGTTAGGGTGAGGTTTAGGATGAGGTTGAAGGTTAGGGTTAGGGTGAGCGTTAGTGTGATATTTAAGGTGAGGGTTAGGGTTAGGGTTAGGGTTAGGGTTAGGGTTAGGGTTAGGGTTAGGGTGTGGGTTCACGTGAGAGTGAGGGTTAGGCTGAGGGTGAGGGTTATGGTTAGGGTTAGGGTGAGTACTACAGATAAGGTTGGGGTTAGGATGAGATTTAGGGTGAGTAGCAGAGTTAGGGTTAGGGTGAGGGTTAGGGTTATAGTGAGGGTTAGGTTTAGGGTTAGGTTTAGAGTGAGGGTAAGGGTTAGGGTTAGGGTGAGGGTGAGGGTGAGGCTTAGGTTTAGGATTAGGGTTTGGGTTAAAGTTAGGCTGAGGGTGAGGGTGAGGGTTAGGGTTAGCGTGAGGGTTACTTCCAGAGTTAGGTTTAGGTTGAGGGTTAGGGTGAGGGGTAGGTTTAGGGTTAGGGTAAGGGTGATGGTGAGGGTGAGGGTGAGGGTTAGGGTCAGGGTTAGGGTTAGGGTGAGGGTAAAGGTTAGAGTTAGGTTTAAGTGGAGGGTTAGGGTGAGGGGTAGGGTTAGGGTTAGTGTGAGCCTTAGTGTTAGTGTGAGGGTTAGGGTTAGGGTTAGGATTAGGGTTAACGTGAGGGCAAGGGTAAGTGTGAGGGTTAGCATGAGGGTGAGGGTTAGGGATAGCGTTAGGGTGAGGGTGAGTGTTAGGGTGTGGATGAAGTTTAGGGTTAGGTTTGGGGTGAGGGTTAGGGTTAGGATGAAGGTTATGGTTAGGTTTAGATTTAGGGTGAGGTTGAGGTTTAGGGTTAGGTTAAGTGTTAGGGTGAGGGGAAGGGTTAGGGTTAGGGTTTTGTTTAGTTTTAGGGTCAGGGTGAGGGTTAGTGTTAGGTTTAGGGTGAGTGTGAGGGTGAGGTTTAGTTATAGGTTTAGGTTTAATATGAGGGTGAGTGTTAGGGTTAGGGTTAGGCTTAGAGTTAGGGTGAGGTTGAGGGTTAGGGTTAGGGTTTGGGTGAGGGTGAGGTTTAGTGTTAGTGTTGGGTGAGAGTTAGGGTTAAGGTTAGGGTTAGGATGAGAGATAGGGTTAGGTTGAGGGTGAGGGTGAGCGTGAGGCTTTCGGTTAGGTAAGGATTAGGGTTATGGTTAGGGTGAGGATTAGGTTGAGTTTGAGGGTTAGGAGGGTTAGGGTTAGCTTGAGGTTTAGGGTTAGGGTTAGGGTGATGTTTAGGGTTAGGGTGATGTTTTGGGTGAGGGTGAGGGTTACACTGAGGTGAGGGTTCAGGTGAGGGTGAGCGGTAGGGTGAGGGTGTTAGGGTGAGGGTGAGGGTTAGGGTTAGAGTGAGGGTGACCATGAGGGTGCGGGTGAGGGTGAGGGTTAGGGTTAGCATGAGGGTTAGGGTGAGGGTAATTGTTAGGGTGAGGGTGAGGGTTAGGGTTAGGGTGAGGGCAAGGGTGAGTGTGAGGGTTTCGGTTAGATAAGGTTTAGGGTTAGGGTTAGGGTGAGGGCTAGGTTAAGGGTGAAGTTTTGGGTGAGGGTTAGGGTGAAGTTGATGGTTAGTTTGTGGGTGAGGATTAGGGTAGGGTGAGGGTTAGAGTGTTAGGTTGAGGATGAGGGTTAGATTTAGGGTTAGGTTTAGGGTCAGGGTGAGAATTACTGTTAAGGTTAGGGTTCGCATGAGGGTTAGGGTAAGGGGTTGGGTTAGGGTTAGGTTTACGGTGAGGGAAAGGGTTAGGTGAGGGTAAGGGTAAGGGTTACGGTTAGGGTTAGGGTTACGGTAATTGTTAGGCTGAGGGTTAGGATGATGGTGAGGGTTAGGGTTAGGGTAATGTTTAAGTTTAGGATTAGTGTTAGTGTTAGGGTTAGGCTTAGCGTGAGGGTTAGGGTGAGGATAAGCGTTTGGGTGAAGCTTAGGGTGAGTTTGAGGGTTAGAAGGAGGGTGAGGGTTAGGGAGAGTATTAGGGTTAAGGTTAGGGTGAGAGTAAGGGTTAGGGTGAGGGTTAGGATGAGGGTGAGGTTTAGGGTTAGGGTGAGGGTGAGAGTTAGGGTGATGTTTAGGGTTAGGGTTAGGGTTATTGTGAGGGTTTGGGTTAGGGTTAGGGTTAGGGTTATTGTGAGGCTTAAGCTGAGGGTTAGATTTAGGGTGAAGGTTAGGGTGAGGGTGAGGTTTAGGGTTAGGGTTAGGGTTCGGGTGAGGTTTAGACTTAGGCTGAGGGTTTGGGATAGGGTTAGGTTTAGGGTGAGGGTTAGGGTTAAGGTGAGAGTTAGAGTTAGGGTTAGGTTGAGGGTGAGGGTTAGTTTTAGGGTTAGAGTTAGTGTGAGGGTAAGGGTTAGCTTGAGGGTTAGGATGAGATGAGTGTTAGGGTTATGTTTAAGTTTAGGATTAGGGTTAGGGTGAAGGTTAGGGTTAGAGTTAGGGTTAGTTTGAGGGTTGGAGTTAGGGTTACGGTTAGGGGTAAAGTGAGGATGAGTGTGAGGGTTATGGTAACGGTTAGGTTTAGGTTTAGGGTGAGGGTGAGAGTTCGGGTTAGGATTAGGGTTAGGGTTTTGGTTAGGCTGAGGGTGAGGGTGAGGGTAAGGATTAGGGTTAGGGTAAGATTTAGGGTTAGGGTTAGGGTGAGGATTAGAGTGTGAGTGAAGTTTAGGGTGGGGGTTAGGATTAGGGTGAGGTTTAGGTTCAGGTTTAGGGTGAGGTTTAGAATTAGGGTGATGTTTAGGGTGAGAATGAGGGTTAGGGTGAGGGTGAAGGTTAGGGTTAGGGTTAGGCTTAGTTTAGGGTGAGGGTAAGGTTTAGGGTGAGGGTTAGGGATAGACTGAGGGATAGTGTTAGTGTGAGGGTTAGAGTTTGTGTGAGGGTTAGGTTTAGGGTTAGGGTTAGGGTTACCGTGAGAGTAAGGGTAATGGTGAGGGTTAGGGTTAGGGTTAGAGTGAGGGTTAGGGTGAGGATGAGGGTTAGGGTTAGGGTTAGGGTGAGGGTGAGGGTTAGGGTGAGGGTAAGGGTTAGTGTGAGGGTTAGGTTTAGGCTTAGGTTGAGGTTGAGATTAAGGGTTATTGTGAGGTTTAGGTTGAAGGTGAGGGTTAGGGTGAAGGTTAAGATTAGGGTGAGTGTTAGGGTTAGGGTTAGGGTTAGGCTGATGGCTACTGTGAGGGTGAGGGTTAGGGTGAGGGTGAGGGTGAGGGTTAGGCTGTCGGTGAGGATTAGGGTAGGTTGAGGGTTAGAGTGTTAGGGTAAGGGTTAGAGTTAGGGTTAGGGTTAGGGTTAGGGTCAGAGTGAGGAGTACTGTTAAGGTTAGGGTTAGGTGAGGGTAAGGGTTAGGTGAGGGTTAGGGTTATGGTGAGGGTGAGGGTTAAGGTAATTGTTAGGCGGAGGGTTAAGATGAGGGTTAGTGTTAGGGTTAGGGTGATATTTAAGGTTAGGGTTTGTGTTAGTGTTAGGGTCAGGCTTAGGGGGAGGGTTAGGGGGAAGGTAAGGTTTAGGGTGAGGGTTAGGGTGAGTTTTAGGTTTAAAGGGAGGGTTAGGGTTAGGGATAGTGCTAGGGTTAGGGTTAGGGTGAGGGTAAGGGTTAGGGTGAGGGTTAGCATGAGGTTGAGGTTTAGGGTTAGGGTGAGGGTGAGGGTTAGGGTGAAGTTTAGGGTTAGGGTTAGGGTTAGGCATAGGGTTAAGGTTACTGTGAGGGATAGGGTTAGGGTTAGAGTTAGGGTTAGTGTGAGGGTTAGTGTGAGGGTAAGGGTTAGGGTGAAGGTTAGGGTGAGGGTGAGTTTTAGGGTTAGGGTTAGGGTTAGTGTGAGGTTTAGACTTAGGATGAGGATTTGGGTTAAGGTTAGGTTTAGGGTGAGGGTTAGGTTTAGGGTGAGAGTTAGGGTTAGGGTGAGGGTGAGGGTTAAGTGTTAGGTTGAGGGTTAGGATGAGGTGAGTGTTAGAGTTAGGGTGATGTTTAAGGTTAGGATTAGGGTTAGGGTGAGGGTTAGGGTGAGTGTTAGGGTTAGTGTTAGGGATAGGTTTAGGATGAGGGTTAGGGTGAGATTCAGGGTTAGGGTGAAGGTTAGGGTGAGGGTGATGGTTAGGGTTAGGGTTAGGGTGAGGTGTAGGGTGAGGGTAAGGTTTACGGTTAGGTTTATGGTAATGGTTAGCGTGAGGGTTAGGGTTTGAGTGAGGGTTAGGGTTAGGTTTAGGGTGAGGTTGAGGATCAACGTGAAGTTTAGGGTTAGGATTAGTTTTAGGGTTAGGGATAGTCTGAGGGTGAGGGTGAGGGTTAGGGTGAGGATTAGGGTTAGGGTTAGGGTTAGGCTGATGTCTACTGTGAGGGTGAGAGGGTGAGGGTGAGGGTGAGGGTTAGGTTGTTGGTGAGGATTAGGGTAGGATGAGGGTTAGAGTGTTAGGGTGAGGGTGAGGGTTAGAATTAGGGTTAGGTTTAGGGTTAGGGTAGGGTGAGGAGTACCCTTAAGGTTAGGGTTAGCATGAGGGTTAGGGTGAGCGTAAGTGTTAGGTGAGGGTGAGGGTTAGGGTTATGGTTAGGGTTAGGGTAATTGTTAGGCTGAGGGTTAGGATGAGGGTGAGGGTTAGGGTTAGGGTGATCTTTAAGGTTAGGGTGTTAGTGTTAGGTTTAGTGTTAGGGTTAAGGTGAGGGTAAGGGTTAGGGTGAGGGTTAGGGTGAGTTTGAATGTTACAAGGAGGGTTAGGGTTAGGGAGAGTGTTAGGGTTAGGGTTAGGGTGAGGTTAAGGGTTAGGGGGATGTTTTGGGTGAGGGTGAGGGTTACCGTGAGGTGAGGGTTCGAGTGAGAGTGAGGGTTAGTGTGAAGATGAGGGTTAGGGTTAGGGTTTGTGTGAGGATTAGGGTGCGGTTAAGGTTTAGGGTGAGGGTTAGGGTGAGGGTGAGGGTTAGGGTTAGTTTTATGGTTAGGGTGAGGGTTAGGGTGAGGGTTAGGGTTAGGGTTTGGGTGAGGGTGAGGTTGGGGGTTAAGGTTAGGGTGAGAGGGTTAAGCTTAGGGTTAGGATGAGAGTTAGGGTTAGATTGAGGGTGAGGGTGAGGGTTTCGGTTAGGTAAGGGTTAGGGTGATGTTTTGGGTGAGGGTGAGGGTTACCGTGAGATGAGGGTTCAGGTGAAGGTTCTGATTAAGGTTAGGGTTAGGGTTAGGGTAAGGGTTAGGGTGAGGGTAAGGGTTAGGGTTAGGGTGAGGGTGACAGTGAGGGTGAGGGTGAGGGTGAAGGTTAGGGTTAGCGTTAGGGTTAGGTTGGGGGTGTCAGGGTGAGGGTGAGGGTTATGGTTAGGGTGAGGGTGAGGCTGAGGGTGAGAGTTTCTGTTAGGTAAGGTTTAGGGTTAGGGTTACGGTAAGGGCTAGGTTAAGGGTGAGGTTTATGGTGAGGGTGAGGGTGAGGTTGAGGCTTAGGTTGTGGGTGAGGGTTAGGGTTAGGGTGACGGTTAGAGTGAGGGTGAGGGTTAGGCTGAGGCTGACGATTAGGGTTAGGGTTAGGTTTAGGTTGAGGATGATGGTCAGGATGAGGGTTAGGGGGAAGGGGTAGGGTGAGGGTTAGGGTTAGTGTGAGGGTTAGGGTAATGTTTAGAGTGAGGGTTAGGATGACGGTGAGGTTTAGGGTTGGGGTGAGGGAGAGGGTTAGGGTGATGTTTAGGTTTAGGGTTAGGTTTAGAGTTAGTGTGAGGGTTAGGGTTAGGGTTAGAGTTAGGGTTAGTGTGAGGCTTAGTGTGAGGGTAAGGGTTAAGGTGAAGGTTAAGGTGATGGTTAGGGTTAGGGTTAGGTTAAGGGTTAGGGTGAGGGTTAGGGTTAGGGTGATGGTTAGGGTTAAGGTTAGGGTGAGGATGAGGGTCAGGGTGAAGTTTAGGGTTATGATTAGTTTTAGTTTAGGGATAGTCTGAGGTGAGGGTGAGGGTGAGGGTGAGGATTAGGGTGAGGATGAGGGCTAGGTTTATGGTTAGGGTTAGGGTGAGGGTTGGGGTGAGGGTTAGGGTGAGGGTGAGGTTAGGGTGAGGATAAGGGTTAGAGTGAGAGTTAGATTTAGGTTTAGGTTGAGGGTAAGTGTTATTGTGAGGTTTAGGATGAAGGTAAGGGTTAGGGTGAGGGTTAGGATTAGGGTGAGCTTTAGGGTTAGGGTTAGGGTTAGGCTGATGGGTAATGTGAGGGTGAGAGGGTGAGGGTGAGGGTGAGGGTTAGGGTGTTGGTGAGTATTAAGCTAGGGTTAGGGTTAGAGTGTTAGGGTGAGGGTAAGGGTTAGATTTAGAGTTAGGGTTAAGGTTAGGGTCAGGGTAATTGTTAGGTGAGGGTTCGGGAGAGAGTTAGGGTTAGGGTTAGGGTGAGGGTAAGGATTAGGGTGATGTTTTGGGTGAGGGTGAGGGTTACCGTGAGGTGAGGGTTCGAGTGAGAGTGAGGGTTAGTGTGAGGATGAGAGTTAGGTTTAGGGTTTGTGTAAGGATTAGGGTGAGTTTAAGGTTTAGGGTGAGGGTTACGGTGAGGGTGAGGGTTAGGGTAAGTTTTAGGATTAGGGTGAGGATTAGGGTGAGGGTTAGGTTTAGGGTTATGGTTTGGGTGAGGGTGAGGTTTGGGGTTAGGGTTAGGGTGAGAGTTAGAGTTAAGTTTAGGGTTAAGATGAGAGGGTTAGGTTGAGGGTGAGGTTTAGGGTTTCGGTTAGGTAAGGGTTAGGGTTATGGTTAGGGTGAGGATTAGGGTGAGTTTGACGGTTAGAGGGAGGGTTAGGGTTAGAGTGAGAGTTAGAGTTAGGGTTAGGGTGACCGTTAGGGTTAGGGTGATATTTAGGGTGAGCGTGAGGGTTACCGTGAGGTGAGGGTTCGGGTGAAGGTGATGGTTTGGGTGTGGGTAATGGTTAGGGTGAGGGTGAGGGTTAGGGTTAGGGTGATTGTGGCAGTGAGGGTGAGGGTGAGGGTGAAGGGTAGGGTTAGCGTGAGGGTTAGGGTGAGGGTGAGGGTTATCGTCAGGGTGAAGGTGTGGGTGAAGTTGAGGGTTTCAGTTATATAAGGTTTAGGGTTAGGGTTACCGTAAGGGCTAGGTTAAGAATGAGGTTTATGGTGAGAGTGAGGGTGAGGTTGAGGGTTAGGGTGTGGGTGAAGGTTAGGTTTAGGGTGAGGGTTAGAGTTAGGGGAAGGTTAGGGTGAGGCTGGGGGTTAGGTTTAGGTTTAAGTTTAGGGTGAGGATTAGGGTCAGGATGAAGGTTAGGATGAAGGGGTTGGGTTAGGGTTAGGGTGAAGGTGAGGGTTAGGGTTATGGTGAGGGTCTGGGTAAGGGTTAGGTGAGGGTTAGGATGACGGTGAAGTTTAGGGTTGGGGTGAGGGTGAGGATTAGGGTGATGTTTAGGGTTAGGGTTAGTGTGAGGGTTAGGGTTAGGTTTAGAGTGAGGGTTAGTGTGAGGGTAAGGTTTAGGGTGAAATTTAGGGTGATGGTGAGGTTTAGGGTTAGTGTTAGGGTTAGAGGTTTAGGCTTAAGATGAGGGTTTGGGTTAGGGTTAGGTTTAGAGTGATGGTTAGGGTTAGGGTGATAATTAGAGTTAGGTTTAGGGTGATTGTGAGGGTTAGGTTTAGGGTTAGTGTTAGGGTGAGGGTAAATGTTAGGTTGAGGGTTAGGATGAGGTGAGTGTTAGGGTTAGGTTCATGTTTAAGGTTAGGATTAGGGTTAGGGTGAGGGTTAGGGTGAGGGTTAGTGTTAGCGCTAGGAATAGTTTTAGGATGAGGGTTAGGGTGAGGGTAAGGTTTAGGGTGAAGGTTATGGTGAGGGTGATGGTGAGGGTTAGGGTAAGGGTGAGGGTGAGGGTCATGGTGAAGTTTAGGGTTTGGATTAGTTTTAGGGTTAGGGATAGTCTGAGGGTCAGGGTGACTGTGAGGGTGAGGGTTAGGGTTAGGGTTAGGCGGAGGGCTACAGTGAGGGTGAGGGTTAGGGTTAGGGTTAGGGTTAAGGTGAGGTTGAAGATGAGGGTGAAGATGAGGGTTAGGGTGTGGGTGAGGCTTAGGGTTAGGGTGAGGGTTAGGGTGACAGTGAGGGTTAGAGTGAGGGTGAGTCTTAGGGTACGGGCGAGGGTTAGCGTTAGGGTTAGGGTGAGGGGTAGGGTGAGGGGTAGGATTAGGGTTATCATGAGGGTTCGGGTGAAGTTTCGGATTAGTGTGAGGGTTAGGGTTAGGATGAGGGTGAGGGCAATTTGTAGGCAGAGGGTTAGGGTAAGGAAAAGGGTTAGGATTAGGGTTAAGGTTAGGGTGAGATCTAGGGTGAGGGTTAGGGTTAGGGTTCGGGTTAGGGTTAGGATGAGGGTTAGGGTGAGTTTTAGGGTTAGGGTTAGTTTGAGGGTTAGGGTTAGGGTTACGGTTAGGGTTAGGTTTATGGTGAGGGTGAGAGTTAGGGTTAGTGTGAGGGTTAGGGTTAGTATGAGGGTTAGAGTTAGGGTTAGGGTTAGGGTGAGGATAAGGTTTAGGGTATTAGGATGAGGGTGAAGGTTAGGGTTAGGGTGAGGGTGAGGGTTAGGGTGATGTTTACTATTAGTGTTAGGGTTAGGTTTAGTGTGAGGGTTAGGTTAAGGTTAGAGTGAGGGTTAGTGTGAGGGTTAGGGTGAGGTTAAGTGTTAAGGTGAAGGTTAGGGTGAGGGTGAGGGTTAGGGTTAGGGTAAGGGTTAGTGTTAGGGTGAGGGTTAGGATTGGGGTTAGGGTGAGGTTGAGGGTTAGGGTTAGAGTTAGGGTTAGGTTGAGGGTTAGGGTGAGGTTTAGCGTTAGGTTGAGGGTGGGAGTTAGGGTTAGGTTTGGGGTGAGTGTTAGGTTTAGGGTGAGAGTTAGAGTTAGGGTTAGGGTAAGGGTGAGGCTTAGGTTTAGGTTTGGGTTTAGAATTAGGGTGAGGGTGAGGTTGAGGAATAGGGTTAGGATTAGGGTTAAGGTTAGGGTGAGGGTTAGAGTTATGTTTAGGGTTAGGGGTAGGGGTAGGGTGAGGGTGAGGTTTAGGGTGAGTGTTAACCTTAGGGATAAGGTTAGTGTTAGGGTTAGGTTGAGGGTAAGGGTGAGGGTGAAGGTTAGGGTGAGGGTTAGGTTTAGGATTAGGGTTTGATTGAGGTGTCGGGTGAGCTTTAGGTTTAGGGTTAGTGTGAGGGTTAGGCTTAGTGTTAGAGTTAGGGTGAGGGTTAGGGCAAGGGTTAGCGTAAGTATTAGGGTGAGTTTCAGGGCGAAGAATAGGGTTAGGGTGAGGGTTAGGATGAGCAGTAGGTTTAGGTTGAGGGTTAGGGTGAGTGTTAGGGTTAGGGGTAGGCTGAGGGTAACAGTAAGGGTGAGGGTGAGGGTTAGGCTTAGGCTTAGGCTTAGCGTGAGGGTAAAGGTTAGGGTGAGGTTTAGGATGAGGGTGAAGTTTAGGGTTAGGCTGAGCGTTAGTGTGATGTTTAAGGTGAGGGTTAGGGTTAGGATTACGGTTAGGGTTAGGGTCAGGGTGAGTGTGAGGGTGTGGTTTAACGTGAGTTTGAGGGTTAGGGTGAGGGTGAGGGTTAGGGTGAGGTTTAGGGTTAGGGTTTTAGTGAGGGTGAGGTTTAGGTTAAGTGTTAGTGTGAGAGTTACGGTTAAGGTTAGGGTTAGGATGAGAGTTAGGGTTAGGTTGAGGGTGAGGGTGAGGATGAGGGTTTTGCTTAGGTAAGGGTTAGAGTTATGGTTAGGGTGAAGATTAGGGTGAATTTGAGGGTTACAGGGAGGGTTTCGTTTAGGGTGAGGTTTAGGTTTAGGGTTAGGGTGATGGGTAGGGTTAGGGTGATGTTTTGGGTGAGGGTGAGGGTTACCCTGAGGTGAGGGTTCGGGTGAGGATGAGGGTTAGGGTGAGGGTAAGGGTTAGGGTGAGGTTGAGGGTCAGGGTTAGGGTGATGGTGACCGTGAGGGTGCAGGTGAGGGTGAGGGTTAGTGTTAGCGTGAGGTTTAGGGTGAGTGTGTTAGGGTGAGGATGAGGGTTAGGGTTAGGGTGAGGGCTAGGTTAAGGGTGAGGTTTTGGGTGAGGGTGAGGTTGGGGTTGAGGGTTAGGGTGTGGGTGAGGGTTAGGGTGAGGGTGAGGGTGAGGGTTAGAGTGAAGGTGAGGGTTATGGTGAGGCTTAGGGTTAGGTTTAGGGTGAGGATTAGGGTCAGGATGAGGGTTAGGGTGAGGGTTATGGTTAGGGTGAGGGTGAGGGTGAGGGTTAGGGTTAGTGTTAGGGTTAGTTTTAGGGTTAGGGTTAGGGTGTGGGTATGTTTTAGGGTGAGGGTTTGGATGAGGGTGAGTGTTACGGTTAGGGTGAGGGTTAGGTTTAGAATGAGGATTAGTGTTAGCTTGAGGGTTAGGGTTAGAGTTAGAGTTAGGGTGAGGTTGAAGATGAGGGTGAAGATGAGGGTTAGGGTGTGGGTGAGGGTTAGGGTTAGGGTGAGGGTTAGGGTGACAGTGAGTTTAGCTTGAGGGTGAGGCTTAGGGTACGGGTGAGGGTTAGCGTTAGGGTTAGGGTGAGGGTTAGGGTGAGGGGTAGCATTAGGGTTATCGTGAGGGTTAGGGTGAATTTTCGGGTTAGTGTGAGGGTTAGGGTTAGGGTGAGGGTGAGGGCAATTTTTAGGCTGAGGGTTAGGGTAAGGATGAGGGTTAGGATTAGGGTTAAGGTTAGGGTGAGGTCTAGGGTGAGGGTTAGGGTTACGGTTCGGGTTAGGGTTAGGATGAGGGTTAGGGTGAGTGTTAGGTTTAGGGTTATTTTGAGGGTTAGGGTTAGAGTTACGGTTAGGGTTAGGGTGAGGATGAGGATGAGGGTTAGGGTAACGGTTAGGGTTAGGTTTAAGGTGAGGGTGAGAGTTAGGATTAGGATTAGGGTTAGGGTTTGGTTTAGGCTGAGGGTGAGGGTGAGGGTTAGATTTAGGGTAAGATTTAGGGTTAGAGTTAGGGTGAGGATTAGAGTGTGGGTGAAGTTTAGGGTGAGGGTTAGCTTTAGGGTGAGGTTTAGGTTTAGGATTAGGGTGAGGATTAGAGTTAGGGTGATGTTTAGGGTGAGGGTGAGGGTTAGGGTGAGGGTGAGAGGGTTAGTATTAGGGTGAAGGTGAGTTTGAGGGTGAAGGTTAAGGTTAAGGTTAGGGATAGGGTGAGGTTTTGGGTGAGGGTGAGGGTTGGGTTTAGGGTTAGAGTTAGGGTGAGGGTAAGGGTTAGGGTGAGATTTAGGATGAGGTTGAGGGTTAAGGTTTGGGTAATGTTTAATGTTAGGATTAGGGTTAGGGTGAGGGTTAGGCTTAGGGTTAGAGTTAGGGTGATGGTTAAGGTTAGGATTCGGGTAAGGGTGAGGGTGAGGGTTAGGGTTCGGTTTAGGGTTAGGGTGAGGGTTAGGTTTAGGGTTAGGGTTAGGGTGAGTGTAAAGGTTAGTGTGAGGGTTAGGATGAGGGAGAGGGTAAGGGTTAGGGTGATATTTAAGGTTAGGATTAGGGTTAGGGTGAGGGTGAGGGTTAGGGTTAGTGTTAGGGTGTTAGGGTGAGGGTTAAGGTTAGGGTGAGGATTCGGGTTAGGTTTAGGGTTAGGGTGAGGGTGAGCGTCAGGGTGAAGTTTTGGGTTAGGATTACGTTTAAGGTTAGGGATAGGCTGAGGATGAGGGTGAGTGTGAGGGTGAGGGTCAGGGTTAGGTTTAGGTTTAGGCTGAGGGCTATGGTGAGGGTGAAGGTTAGGGTGAGAGTGAGGGTGAGGGTGAGTGGGTTAGGTAAGGGTTAGAGGGAGGGTTCTGGTTAGGGTGAAGTTTAGGGTTAGGGTTAGGTTGCGTTTTAGGGTTAGGGTGATGTTTTGGGTGAGGGTGAGGGTTACTGTGAGGTGAGGGATCGAGTGAGGGTGAGAGGGTGAGGATGAGGGTTAGGGTTAGGGTTTGTGTGAGGATTAGGGTGAAGTTAAGGTTTAGGGTGAGGATGAGGGTTAGAGTTAATGTTAGGGTTAGGGTGAGGTTTAGGGTTTGGGTGAGGGTGAGTTTGAGGGTTAGGATTAGGGTGAGTGTTAGGGTTAAGGTTAGGGTTAGGCTGAGAGTTAGGGTTAGGTTGAGGGTGAGGGTAAGGTTTAGGGTTTCAGTTAGGTAAGGGTAAGGGTAATGGTTAGGGTGAGGAGTGGGGTGAGATTGAGGGTTAGAGGGAGGGTTACGGTTAGGGGTAGGGTTAGGGTTAGGGTGATGGTTAAGGTTAGGCTGATGTTTTGGATGAGGGTTAGGGTTACCGTGAAGTGAGGGTTCGGGTGTGGGTGAGGGTTAGGGTGAGGGTAAGGGTTAGAGTGAAGGAGAGGGTTAGGGTTAGGGTGAGGGTGACCGTGAGGGTGAGGTTTAGGGTTAGCATGAATGTTAGGGTGAGGGTGTTAGGGTGATTGTGAGTGTTAGGGTTAGGGTGAGGGTTAGGTTAAGGGTGAGGTTTTGGGTGAGGGTGAGGGTGAGGTTGAGGGTTAGGGTGTGGGTGAGGGTTAGGGTTAGGGTTAGGGTTAGGCTTAGGGTGAGGAGTAGGGTTAGGTTTAGGGTGAGGGTTAGGTTTATTGTGAGGGTTAGGTTTACGGATAGGGCTAGGGTGAGGATAAGGGCTAGGGTGGGGGTTTGGGTGAGAGTGAGGGTTAGGGTTAGCGTGAGTGTTAGGGTGAGTGTTAGGATGAGGGTTAGGGTTAGGGTTAGGTTTAGGGTTAGGGTGAGGGTTAGGGTTAGGTTTAGTGTGAGGGTAAGGTTTAGGGTGAGGGTAAGGCTGAGAGTGAGGGATAGGTTTAGCGTGAGTGTTTAGGTGAGGGTTAGGGTGAGGGTTAGGGTTAGGGTTAAGGTGAGGGTTAGGATTAGGGTTAGGGTTAGGGTTAGCTTTAGGGTTAGGGTTAGGGTTAGGGTTTACAATTTGATGTTCACCAGGACACCTGGAGGCCTGACGGTAAACAGAATCTGAAATTCTTCCTAAGAAGCCTTGAAAAGGAGTGAAACGCACCTATCTTGCAATAACTCAGAACCTCATTCTGAGTGTTTCTGGCAGAAGTCATTCACACAACGGTGGACTAATTAGAGCCTGACATAGCTAGTGCCGTCCATATTCCTGGATGGACAGTTGTCGCGTCCCAAACAACTGAGGTGTAGTTCTCCAAACTTTCACAGAGTACCATAAGTACAGGTTCAACTTACTTCCTCAGGTTGAATAGAGTTTAGCCATCAAAGATGTAATCAGTAGAGGGTTAGGATTAGGGTTCTTACTAGAGTGAGGTTTAGGGTTAAGGTTTAGGGTTAGGGTTAGGGTAAGTGTTAGGTTTAGAGTGAGGGTTAGGTTTAGGTTTAGGGTTAGGGTGAGGGTGAGGGTTAGGGTTAGGGTGAGTGTAAGGGTTAGGGATAGGGTGAGTGTGAGTGTGAGGGTTAGGGTTCGGTGAACGTTAGAGTAAGGGTGAGGTTTGGGGTTGGATAAGGGTTAGAGTTAGGTTGAGGGTGAAGGGGAAGGTTAAGTTTAGGTTACGGTTAGGGTTAGGGTTAGGATTAGCGTTAGGGTTAGGGATAGACTGAGGGTGAGGGTGAGGTTGAGGGTGAGTGTTTGGTTTAGGACGAGTGTTAGGGTTAGGGTTAGCGTGAGTTTTAGGGTTAGGATGAGTGTTGGGGTGAGGGGTAGTTTTACGGTTAGGGTGAGGGTTAGGGTTAGTGTGAGGGAGAAGTTATGGTTAGGGTTAGGGTGAGGGTAAGTCTTAGTGTGAGGTTTAGGGTTAGGGTTAGGGTGAGGGTTAGGGTGAAGGTAAGTGTAAGAGTGATGGTTAGAGTGAAGCTGAGTGTTAGGTTTAGTTTAGTTACGTTTAGGTTTAGGGTGAGGTTTAGGGTTAGGGTTAGGGTTAGCGTGAGTTTTAGGGTTAGGATGAGTGTTGGGGTGAGGGGTAGTTTTACGGTTAGGGTGAGGGTTAGGGTCAGGGTGAGGGTTAGAGTTAGGGTGAGGGTTAGGGTTAGGGTGAGGTTTAGGGTGAAGGTGAGGGTTCGGGTGAGGTGAGCATGGGTAGGGTTAAGGTTAGGGTGAGGGTTAGGGTTAGTGTGAGGGTTAGGGTTAGGGTTAGGGTAAGGGTGAGGGTGAGGGTTAAGGTGAGGGTTAGGGTTAGCATTTTGGTTAGGGTGAGGGTTAGGGTGAGGGTTAGGGTTAAGTTTAAGGTTAGGGTAAGGTTGAAGTTGAGGGTTAGAGTTAGGATTAGAGTCAGGCTTTGGTTTAGGGTGAGGGGTAGGGTTAGGTGTAGGGTGAGGGTTGGGTTTAGTCTGAGGGTTACGGTTAGGGTTAAGGTTAGGGTTATGGTGAAGGTAAACCTTAGGGTTAGGGTTAGGGTTAGGGTTAGCCTTGGGGTGAGGCTTAGTGTTAGTGTGAGGAATAGGGTTAGGGTTATGTTTAGGGGTTAGGCTGAGGGGCAGGGTTAGGGTTAGCGTGAGGGTTAGGGTGAAGTTTAATGTTAGGTTTCGGGTTAGCGTGAGGCTTGGGTTTAGGGGGAGGGTTAGGGTTAGGGTTAGGGTTAGGGTTAGGGTTAGGGTGAGTGTTAGTTTGAAGATAAGGGTAAGGGTGATGGTTAGGGTTAGGCTGAATGTTAGGTTTAGTTTTAGGGCTAGGGTGAGGGTTAGGGTTAGGGTGAGGGTTAGGGTTAGGGTGAGGGTTAGGGTTAGGGTGAGGGTTAAGGTGAAGTTGAGGGTTAGGGTGAGGTGTAGGCTGAGGGGTATGGTTAAGGTTAGGGTGAGGGTTAGGGTTAGTCTGAGGGTTAGGTTTAGCTTTAGGGTAAGGGTGAGGGTGAGGGTTAGAGTGAGGGTTAGGGTTAGCATTTCGGTTAGGGTGAGGGTTAGGGTGAAGTTTAGGGTTAGGTTAAGGGTGAAGGTGAGGGTTATGGTTAGGCTTAGTGTGAGGCTTTGGTTTAGCGTGAAGGGTAGGGTTAGGTTTAGGGTGAGGGTTTGGTTTAGTCTGAGGGTTAGGGTTAGGTTTGAGGTTAGGGTTATGGTGAAGGTAAACGTTAGGGTTAGGGTTAGCCTTAGGGTGAGGCTAAGTGTTAGTGTGAGGAATAGGGTTAGGGTTATGTTTAGGGTTTGGGTGAGGGTTAGGGTGAGGCTGAGTGTTAGGTTTAGTTTTATGGTTAGGGTGAGGGTTAGGGTGAAGGTGAGGGTTCAGGTGAGGTGTAGGATGAGGGGTAGGGTTAAGGTTAGGGTGAGGGTTAGGTTTAGTTTGAGGGCTAGGGTTA
The DNA here is from genome assembly GCF_019054845.1 of Dipodomys spectabilis. NCBI lineage: Eukaryota > Metazoa > Chordata > Mammalia > Rodentia > Heteromyidae > Dipodomys > Dipodomys spectabilis. Next base: position 10,888 of record NW_024871396.1, on the reverse strand, counting down.
GGTTTAGGGTAAGGGTGAGGGTGAGGGTTAGGTTGAGGGTGAGGGTTAGGGTTAGCATTTCGGTTAGGGTGAGGGTTAGGGTTAAGGTTAGCGTGAGGCTTTGGTTTAGGGTGAGGGGTAGGATTAGGTTTATGGTGAGGGTTCGGTTTAGTCTGAGGGTTAGGGTTAGGGTTAAGGTTAGGGTTAGGTTTAGGGTTTGAGTTAGCCTTAGGGTGAGGCTTAGGGTTAGTGTGAGGAATAGGGGTAGGTTTATGTTTAGGGTTAGGGTGAGGGGTAGGGATAGGGTTTGGGTGAGGGTTAGGGTGAAGTTTAGGGTTAGGTTGAGGGTTAGCGTGAGGCTTTGGTTTAGGGGGAGGGTTAGGGTTAGGATTAGGGTTAGGGTGAGGGTTAGGGTGAAGGTAATGGTTAGGGTGAGGCTGAGTGTTAGGTTTAGTTTTAGCTTTAGGGTGAGGGTTAGGGTCAGGGTGAGGGTTAGGGAGAGGGTGAAGGTTAGGGTTAGTGTGAGGGTTAGGTTTAGGTTTAGGGTAAGGGTGAGGGTGAGGGTTAGGTTGAGGGTGAGGGTTAGGGTTAGCATTCCGGTTAGGGGGAGGGTTAAGGTTAAGGTTAGGGTTAGGGTAAGGGTTAAGGTGCAGGTTAGGGTTAGGGTTAGCGTGAGGCTTTGGTTTAGGGTGAGGGGTAGCGTTAGGTTTAGGGTGAGGGTTGGGTTTAGTCTGAGTTTTAGGGTTAGGGTTAAGGTTAGGGTTATGGTGAAGGTAAAGGTTAAGGTTAGGGTTAGGGTTAGGTTCAGCCAGAGGGTGAGCATTAGTGTTAGTTTGAGGATTAGGGTTAGGGTTAAGTTTAGGGTTAGGGTGAGGGGTAGGGTTAGGGTTTGGGTGAGTGTTAGGGTGAAGTTTATGGTTAGGTTTAGGGTTAGCGTGAGACTTTGGTTTAGGGGGAGTTTTAGGAATAGGGTTAGGGTTAGGGTGAGGGTTAGAGTAAGGGTGAGGGTTAGGTTTAGTGTGAGGGTTACGGTTACGGTTAGGGTGAGGTTGAGGGTTAGGGTTAGGGTTAGGGTTAGGATTAGGGTTAGAGTGAGGTTTAGGGTTAGGCTTAGGGTTAGGCTGAGGATGAGGGTGAGTGTGAGTGTTAGGGTGAGGGTAAGAGTTAGCGTGAGAGTTAGTGTTAGGTATAGGTTGAGGGTTAGGTTTAGGTTGATTTTTAGGGTAAGGGTTAGGATTAGGGGTAGAGTGAGTGTTCAGGTGAGAGTGATGGTTTGAGTGTGGGTGATGGTTAGGGTTAGAGTGAGGGTTAGGGTGACGTTGAGGGTTAGGGTGAGGGAGAGGTTTAGGGTTAGGGATAGGGTTAGGGTTATGGTGAGGGTTAGAATTAGAGGTAGTGTGAGGGTTAGAATGTGGGGTAGGCTAAGAATTAGGGTGAGGGTTAGGGTTAGGGTTATTGTTAGATTGAAGTTTAGGGTCAGGGTTAGGTTTAAGGTTAGGGTGAGATTTAGGTTTAGGTTTAGGTTTAGGGTTAGGGTTAGTGTGTGGGCTAGGGTGAGGGTGAGGATGAGGGTTAGGTTTAGGAATAGGGTTAGGTTTAGGGTTAGGTTAGGGATAGGATGAGGCTTAGTAAGGTTTAGTGTGAGGGTTAGGGTGAGGGTGAGGTTTAAGGTTAGGGTGCGGGTTAGGGTTAAGCTGATGTTTAGTGTGAGGGTGAGGGTTAGGTTGAGGGTGAGGGTTCGGGTACGGGTGAGGGTTAGGGTTAGGGTTAGGGTTAGGGTTAGGCTGAGGGTGAGGTTGAGGTTGAGGGTTAGGGTTAGGTTTAGGGTTACGGTGATGGGTATACTTAGGCTTAGGGTTAGGATTAGAATTAGGGTGAGTGTGAGGGTGAGGAATATGGTTAGCATTAGGGTTAGGGTTAGGATTAGGCTGAGGGTCAGAATGAGTGTTAGGGTTAGGGTTAGGGTTAGGTTGAGTATTAAGGTTAGGCATAGGGTTAGCATGAGTTTTAAGATGAGTGTTGGGGTTAGGGTTAGGGTGAGGGTAAGGGTTAGTGTGAAGTTTAGGGTGAGGGTGAGGATAAGGTTTAGGGTGATGGTTAGGATGAGGGTGAGGGTTAGGGTTAGGGTGAGTGTTAGGGTTAGAGTCAGGATGAGGGTGAGGTCTAGGGTGAGGGTGAGATTTAGTGTGAGGGTGAGGGTGAGGGTGAGGGTTAGGGTGTGGGTTACGGTTAGGGTTAGGGTTAGGGTTAGGTTGAGGGTGAGGCTGAGGTTGAGGTTTAAGGTGAAGGTGAGGGTGAGTGTGAGGGGAGGGTTAGGGTTCAGGTTAGGATTAGGTTGAGGGTGAGGGTGAGGGTTAGTGTTTGGATTAGGGTTAGGATTAGGGTTAGGCTGAGTGTTAGTGTGAGGGTGAGGGTGATGGTTAGTGTTAAGTTTAGAGGGAGGGATAGGTTTATTGTTAGGGTTAGGATGAGGATGAGGGTAAGGGTTAGGTTTAGGGTTAGGGGGAGGGAGAGGGTTAGGGTGAGGGTTTGGGTTAAGTTAAGGGTTAGGGTTAGGGTGACGGTTAGGGTCAGGGTTCGGGTGAGCGTAAGGGTTAGGGTGAAAGTTAGAGTTAAGGTGAAAATTAGAGTTAGGGTTAGGGTGAGGTTGAGGGTTAAGGTTAGGATTAGGTTTAGAATTTGGGTGAGGGTGAGGGTGAGTTATAGGGTTAGGATTAGAGTTAGATTTAGGGTTAGGCTGAGGATGAGGGTGAGTGTTAGGGTTAGGGTTAGGGTTAGGGTGAGTGTTAGGGTTAGACTTAGGGTTAGGATAAGGGTTAAGGTGAGGGGTAGGGTTTGGGTTAGTTTGAGGGTTAGGGTTAGGTTGAGGGATAGGGTGTGGATTATGGTTAATGTTAGGGTCAGGGTTAGGGTTAGGGTGAGGGTTAGGGTTAGGGTGAGGGTGAGAGTCAGGGTGAAGTTTAGGTTTAGGATTAGTTTTACGGTAGGGATAGTCTGAGGGTGAGAGTGAGGATGAGTGTGAGAGTTAGGGTTAGGTAAGTGTTAGGCATATGTTTAGGTTGAGTATTAGGGTGATTTTGAGGGTTAGAGGCAGGGTTAGCCTTAGGGAGAGGGTTAGGGTTAGGGTTAGGGTTAGGGTTATGTTTTGGGTGAGTGTGAGGGTTACCTTGAGGTGAGGGTTGGAGTGATCGTGAGGGTTAGGGTGAGGATGAGGGTTAGGATTAGGGTTTGTGTGATTATTAGGGTGAGGTTAAGGCTTAGGGTGAGGGTTAGGGTTAGTGTTAGGGTTAGAGTGAGGGTTAGGGTGAGGGTTAGGGTTAGGGTTTTGGTGATTGTGAAGTTTAGGTTTAGGGTTAGGGTGAGAGTTAGGGTTAAGGTTAGGGTTAGGATGAGAGTTAGGGTTACGTTGAGGATGAGGGTGAGGATGACGGTTTCGGTTAGGGAAGGGTTAGGGTTATGGTTAGGGTGAGGATTAGGGTGAATTTGAGGGTTACAGGGAGGGATACGTTTAGGGTGAGGTTTAGGGTTAGGGTGAGGGGTAGGGTTAGGGTGAGGTTTTGGGTGAGGGTGAGGGTTACCCTGAGGTGAGGGTTCAGGTGAGGATGAGGGTTAGGGTGAGGGTAAGGGTTAGGGTGAGGTTGAGGGTTAGGGTTAGGGTAAGGGTGACCGTGAAGGTGCGGGTGAGGGTGAGGGTTAGTGTTAGCGTGTGGGTTAGGGTGAGTGAAAGAGTTAGGGTGAGCATGAGGGTTAGGGTTAGGGTGAGGGTGAGGGCTAGGTTAAGGGTGAGAGTTTGGGTGAAGGTGAGAGTGAGGTTGAGGGTTAGGATGTGGATGAGGGTTAGGGTTAGTGTGAAGGTTAGAGTGAAGGTGAGGTTTATGGTGAGGCTGAGGGTTAGGTTTAGGGTTAGGGTTAGGGTGAGGATTAGGGTCAAGATGAGGGTTAGGGTGAGGGTTAGGGTTAGGGTTAGGGTGAGTGTTAGGGTTAGTGTGAGGGTTATTGTTAGGGTTAGGGTTAGGGTGAGGTTAAGGTTTAGGGTGAGGGTTTTGGATGAGGGTGAGTGTTACGGTTAGAGTGAGGGTTAGGTTTAGGGTGAGGGTTAGTGTTAGGGTGAGGTTTAGGGTTAGGGTTAGGGTGAGGTTGAAGGTGAGGGTGAAGATGAGGGTTAGGGTGTGGGTAAGGGTTAGGGTTAGGGTGAGGGTTAGGGTGACAGTGAAAGTTAGCTTGAGGGGGAGGCTTAGGGTACGGTTGAGGGTTAGCATTAGGGTTAGGGTTAGGGTGAGGGGTAGGATTAGGGTTATCATGAGGGTTAGGGTAAAGTTTCGGGTTAGTGTGAGGGTTAGTGTTAGGGTGAGGGTGAGAGCAATTTTTAGGCTGAGGGTTAGGGTAAGGATGAGTGTTAGGATTAGGGTTAAGTTTAGGGTGAGGTCTAGGGTGAGGGTTAGGGTTAGGGTTCGGGTTAGGGTTAGGGTGAGTGTTACGGTTACGATTAGTTTGAGGGTTAGGGTTAGGGTTACGTTTAGGGTTAAGGTGAGGATGAGGGTGAGGGTTTGTGTAACGGTTAGGTTTAGGTTTATGGTGAGGGTGAAATTTAGATTTAGGATTAGGGTTAGGCTTTGGTTTAGGATGAGGGTGCGGTTGAGGGTTAGGGTGAGAGTTAGGGTTAGGTTGGTGATTAGGGTGATGTTTAGAGTTAGGGTGAGGGTGAGGGTTAGGGATAGGTTTAAGGTGAGGGTTTGGGTTTTGGTGAGAGTTAGAGTTAGGGTTAGGGTGAGGGTGAGGTTTAGGTTTTGGGTTAGAGTTAGGGTGAGGGTAAGGGTTAGGGTGAGGTTTAGGATGAGGGTGAGGGTTAGGGTTTGGGTGATGTTTAATATTAGGATTAGGGTTAGGGTGAGGGTTAGGGTGAGGGTTAGGGTTAGGGTTAGGGTTAGGGTTAGGGTTAGGCTTAGTGTGAGGGTGAGGGGAAGGGTGAGTGTTTGGGTTAAGTTTAGGATTAGGTTGAGGTAAGGGTTAAGGTGAGGTTTAGGGTTAGGGTGAAGCGTAGTGTGAGGGTTAGTGTTAGGGTTATGGTTCGGTTAGGGTGAGGGTTAGGGTGAGGTTTAAGGTTAGTGTTAGGGTTGGGGTAGATTGAGTGTTAGGGTTAGTGTGAAGTTTAGGGTGAGGTTAGGTTTAGGGTTAGTGTGAGGGTAAGGGTTTTGGTGCGGGTTAGAGTGAGAGTGAGGGTTGGGGTAAGGTTTAGATGTAGGATTAGATTCAGAGTGAGGGTTAGGGTTAGGGTTAGTGTGAGGGTTAGGCTGAGTGGTAGGGTTAGGGTTAGGATGATGGTGAGGTTGAGGTTTTCGGTTACGTAGGGATTAGGTTTAGGGTTAAGGAGAGGATTAGGGTTTGGGTGAGGGTTACGGAGCTGGTAAGTGTTAGGGTTTGGGTGAGGGTTAGGGTTAGGGTGAAGCTGAGGGTGAGAGTTTTGTTTAGGTTAGGGTTAAGGTTAGGTTTAGGGTTATGGTTAGGTTTAGGATTAGGTTTTAGCTAAGCGTGAGGGGGAGGGTTAGGGTTAGGGTGAGGGTTAGGGTTAGTGTGAGGGTTAGGTTTAGGGATAGGTTTAGGGATACGGTGAGGGTAAGGGTTAGGGTTAGGGTTAGGGTTAGGGTGAGGTTTACAGTTAGCGTTATGGTTAGGGTGTAGGTTAGGTTGAGGGTTGGGGTTAGGTTTAGGTTGAGGGTGAGGGTGACGGTTAGGGTTAGTGTGAGGGTGAGGGTTAATTTTTTTGTTAGGGTGAGGGTGAGGGTTAGGTTTAGGAGAAGTGTTAGGGTTAGGCTTAGGGGGAGGGGGAGGGGAAGGGTGAGGGTTTATGTTAGGGTAAGGATTAGGGTTAGGGTGAAGGTGAGGGTTAGGGTTAGAGTTGGGGTGAGGGTTTGGGTGAGTGTTAGGGTGAGGGTGAGGGTTAGGGTTAGGGTTAGGGAAGGGTGAAGGTAAGGGTTAGGGTGAGGGTTAGTGTTAGGCTGAGGGTGAGGGTGAGGGTGAGGTTTAGGGTTAGGTTTAGGGTTAGGGTGAGGGTGAAGGTTAGGGTTAGGTTTAGGATGAGAGGGTGAGGGTTAGGGTTAGGGATAGTGTGAGGGTTAGGGTTAATGTGAGGGTTAGGGTTAGGTTTTCCGTGAGGGTAAGGGTAATGGTGAGGTGTCGGATGAGGGTGAGGGTTAGGGTTAGGTTGAGGGTTAGGGTTAGGTTGAGGGTTAGGGTGAGGATGAGGGTTAGGTTTAGGGTTAGGGTTAGGGTGAGAGTTAGGATGAGGGTTAGGGTTAGGGTGAGGGTGAATGTTAGGGTGAGGGTAAGGGTTAGTGTGAGGGTTAGTTTTAGGATTATGTTTAGGTTGTGGGTAAGGGTTAGGGTAAGGGTTAGGATGAGTGTGAGGGTTAGGGTGAGGGCTAGAGTTATAGTGAGGGATATGTTTAGGGTTTTGGTTAGGCTGAGGCCTTGGGTGAGGGTGAGGTTGAGGGTGAGGTTGATGGTGAGGGTTAGAGTGTCGGTGAGGGTTAGGGTTGAGTGAGGGTTAGGGTGATGTTTAAGGTTAGGGTTAGGGTTAGGGTTAGGTTGAGGGTGAAGGTGAGGGTTATGGTTAGGGTGAGGGTTAGGGTTACGGTTAGGATTAGTGATAGGGTTAGGGTTAGGGTTAGGGTTAAGGAAGTTTGAGGGTAAGGGTTATGGTGAGGGTTAGTGTTAGGCTGAGGGTGAGCGTGAGAGTGAGGTTTAGGGTTATGTTTAGGATTAGTGTGAGTCTTAGGGTTAGGTTTAGGGTTAGGATGAGGTTTAGGGTGAGGGGTAGGGTTAAGGTTAGGTAGAGGTTGAGGGTGAGGGTTAGGGTTAGTGTGAGTGTTAGGGTTAGGGTGATGGTTAGGGTTAGGCTGAGGGGTAGGGTGAGGGGTAGGGTGAAGGTGAGGGTTAGGGTGAGGGTGAGTGTGAGGTTTAGTGTGTCGGTGAGTGTTAGGGTAGATTGAGGGTTAGGGGGACGGTGAGGGTTACGGTGAGGGTGAGGGTTAGTGTTATGGTTATGGTTAGGTTTAGGGTCAGGTTGAGGATTAGGGTTACGGTTAGGGTTAGATTGAGGTTTAGGGTGAGGGGTAGGTTTAGGGTTAGCGTGAGGGTAAGGGTTAGGTTTGGGTCAGGGTTAGGTTTAGGTTTAGGGTGAGGGTAATTGTTAGGGTGAGGGTTAGGATGAGGGTGAGGGTTAGGGTTAGAGTGATGTTTAAGGTGAAGTTTAGGGTTAGGGTTAGGGTTAGGGTGTGGGTAAGGGTTAGGTTGAGCGTGCGGATTAGGTTTACGTTTAGGGTTAGTGTGAGGGGTAGGGTTAGGTTTAGGGTGAGGGTTAGGTTTAATGTGAATGTTATGGTTAGGAATAGGGTTAGGACGAGGGTAAGGGTTAGGATTAGGATAGGGTGAGAGTAAGGTTTAAGGTTAGCATGAGTGTTAAGGTGAGGTTTAGGGTTAGGTTAAGGGATAGGGTGAGGGTTGGATGAGGGTGAGTGTTGGGTTGTGATTGAGGGTTAGGGTAAAAGTGAGAGTTAGGTTGACGGGGAGGGTTAGAGTGAGGGTGAGGGTTAAGGTTAGCGTTAGGCTGATGATTAGGGTTTGTATTAGTGTTAGGGTGAGGATTAGGGTGAGGGGTATAGTTAGGGTTAGTGTGAGGGTTAGGATTAGTGTGAGGGTTAGGGTTAGGGTTAGGTTTAGAGTGAGGGTAAGGGTTAGGATGAGGTTTAGGGTGACGTTTAGAGTTAGGTTTAGGGTGAGGGTTAGGGTTAGCGTGAGAGTTAGAGTTAGGGTTAGTGTGAGGGTGAGGGTGAGGGTTAGGGTTAGGTTAGGGTTAGAATTAGGGTTAAGGTGCGGGTGAAGAATAGCTTTAGGATTAGGGGTAGGGTTAGGGTTAGGATGATGGTGATGTTGCGGGTTTCGGTTACATAAGGGTTAGGTTTAGGGTTAAGGAGAGGATTAGGGTTTGGGTGAGGGGTAGGGTGATGGTAATTGGTAGGTTTTGAGTGAGGGTTAAGGTTAGGGTGAAGCTGAGGGTGAGGGTTTTGTTTAGGTAAGGGTTAAGGTTAGGGTTAGGGTTATGGTTAGGTTTAGGATTAGGTTGTAGCTAAGCGTGAGGGGTAGGGTTAGGGTTAAGGTGAGAGTTAGGGTTAGTGTTAGGGTTAAGTTTAGGGATAGGTTTAGGGATACGGTGAGGGTAAGGGTTAGGGTGAGGGTTAGGATGTGGGTGAGGTTTATGGTTAGCGTTATTTTTAGGGTGTCGGTTAGGGTGAGGATAAGTGTTAGGTTTAGGTTGAGGGTGAGGGTGACGGTTAGGGTTAGTGTGAGGGTGAGGGTTAGGTTTAGCGTTAGGGTGAGGGTGAGGGTTAGGTTTAGGAGTAGTGTTAGCGTTAGGCTTAGGGTGAGGTTGAGGGGACGGGTGAGGGTTTGGTTTAGGGTAAGGATTAGGGTTAGGGTGAGGGTGAGGGTTAGGGTTAGTGAGGGTTAGGGTTTGGGTGTTAGGGTGAGGGTGAGGGTTAGGGTTAGGGTTAGGGTTAGGGAAGGGTGAGGGTAAGGGTTAGGGTGAGGGTTAGTGTTAGGCTGAGGGTGAGGGTGAGGTTTAGGGTTAGGTTTAGGGTTAGGGTGAGGGTGAAGGTTAGGGTTAGGTTTAGGATGAGGGTTAGGGTTAGGGATAGTGTGAGGGTTAGGGTTAATGTGAGGGTTAGTTTTAAGGTTAGGGTTAGGGTTACCGTGAGGGTAAGGGTAATGGTGAGGTTTCGGATGAGGGTGAGATTTAGGGTTAGGTTGAGGGTTAGGGTTAGGGTGAGGGTTTGGGTGAGGATGAGGGTTAGGTTTAGGGTTAGGCTTAGGGTGAGAGGGTGAGGGTTAGGGTTAGGGTTAGGGTGAGGGTGAAGGTTAGGGTGAGGGTAAGGGTTAGTGTGAGGGTTAGTTTTAGGATTATGTTTAGGTTGAGGGTTAGGGTTAGGGTTAGGGTTAGGGTTAGGGTTAGGGTTAGGGTTAGGTTTAGGGTGAGGGTGAAGGTGAGGGTTATGGTTAGGGTGCAGGGGAGAGTTAGGTGTAGGGATAGGGTGAGGGTGAGCGTTAGGTTTAGGATTAGTGATAGGGTTATGGTTAGGGTTAGGGTTAAGGAAGTGTGAGGGTAAGGGTTATGGTGAGGGTTAGTGTTAGGGTGAGGGTGAGGGTGAGTTTGAGGTTTAGGGTTAGGTTTAGGATTAGTGTGAGTGTTAGGGTTAGGGTTAGGATTAGGATGAGGTTTAGGGTGAGGGGTAGGGTTAGGGTTAGGTAAATGGTGAGGGTTAGGGTTAGGGTTAGTGTGAGGGTTAGGGTAGGGTGAAGGTTAGGGTGAGGGTTAGGGTTAGGCTGAGGGGTAGGGTGAGGGCGTGGGTTATGGTGAGGGTGAGAGTGAGGTTTAGTGTGTCGATGAGTATTAGGGTAGGGTGAGCGTTAGGGAGACAGTGAGGGTCAGGGTGAGAGTGAGGGTTTGGGTTATGGTTATGGGTAGAGTTACTGTCAGCTTGAGGATTAGGGTTAGGGTTAGGGTTAGATTGAGGGTTAGGGTGAGGGGTAGGTTTAGGGTTAGGTTTAGGGTTAGCGTGAGGGTAAGGGTTAGGGTGAGGGTCAGGGTTAGGATTAGGTTTAGGGTGAGGGTAATTGTTAGGGTGAGGGTTAGGATGAGGGAGAGGGATAGGGTTAGAGTGATGTTTAAGGTGAAGTTTAGAGTTAGGGTTAGTGTGAGTTTGAGGTTTAGGGTGAGGTAAGGGTTAGGTTGAGGGTGGGGATTAGGTTTACGGTTAGGGTTAGTGTGAGTAGTAGGGTTAGGTTTAGGGGGGAGGGTTAGGTTTAGTGTGAGGGTTATGGTTAGGGATAGGGTTAGGGCGAGGGTAAGGGTTAGGATTAGGTAGGGTGAGAGTAAGGTTTAGGGTTAGCATGAGTATTAGGGTGAGTTTTAGGATTAGGTTAAGGGATAGGGTGAGGGTTGGGTGAGGGTGAGTGTGGGTTGTGGGTGAGGGTTAGGGTAAAATTGAGAGTTAGGTTGATGGGGAGGGTTAGAGTGAGGGTGAGGGTTAAGGTTAGGGTTAGGGTGATGGTACGGTTTTGTAGTAGTGTTAGGGTGAGGGTTAGGGTGAGGGGTATAGTTAGGATTAGTGTGAGGGTTAGGATTAGTGTGAGGGTTAGGGTTAGGGTTAGAGTGAGGGTAAGGTTTAGGGTGAGGTTAAGGGTGAGGTTTAGGGTGAGGGGTAGGTTTGGGTTAGGTTGAGGTTGAGGGTGAGGGTGAGGTTTGGGGTAAGTGTGAGGGTTAGGCTTAGGATTAGGGTGAGGGTTAGGGTTAGGGTGAGAGTTAGAGTTAGGGTTAGGGGGAGGGTGAGGGTTAGGGTTAGGTTAGGGTTAGAATTAGGGTGAAGGTGCGGGTGAGGTATAGGATTAGGATTAGGGTAAGGGACGAAGAAGAAGAAGAAGAAGAAGAAGAAGAAGAAGAAGAAGAAGAAGAAGAAGAAGAAGAAGAAGAAGAAGAAGAGAAGAAGGAGGAGGAGGAGGACGAGGACGAGGAGGAGGAGGAGGAGGAGGACGAGGAGGAGGAGGAGGAGGAGGAGGAGGAGGAGGAGAAGGAGGAGGAGGAAAAGAAGAAGAAGAAGAAGAAGAAGAAGAAGAAGAAGAAGAAGAAGAAGAAGAAGAAGAAGAAGAAGAAGAAGAAGAAGGAGAAGGAGAAGGACAAGGAATAGAAGAAGCAGAAGCAGAAGAAGAAGAAGGAGAAGAGAAGAAGAAGAAGAAGAAGAAGAAGAAGAAGAAGAAGAAGGAGGAGGAGGAGGAGGAGGAGGAGGAGGAAGGGGAGGAGGAGGAGGAGGAGGAGGAGAAGAAGAAGCAGAAGCAGCAGAAGAAGGAGATGGAGAAG